>NC_139022.1:37024801-37137731 GCF_964662115.1 Mustela nivalis | reverse complement strand
GGTGGGGAAGAGATCACGTAGGGCTGAAAAATTAACTGCTAAGGGTTCCCATTTAAAGGTCTATTTTTAATGATGCCATTAAAAATCTAGTTCATATTCATCTTTAAATATACTTGCATCACTGCTTAAAACGCAATTATTTGCATGTTTACACAAAGGCCACAACACCAATGTTCATGCAGTTTTATTCACATTAGCTCAGAGACAGAATCAACCAGAGATAGTATCTCAGCTGTCAGTGGCTAATGAGAATATGGCATCCCTCTGCAGCAGATACTACTTGACCACCGAAGGAAATGAACTCTGCCCTCATTGAAACGCAGATGAATCAAGCCACTCTGCTCAGGGAACGAAATCAGACACAAAGGAGTTCAAACTCTCATTCCATTCATTCTGCCTTGAGGACAAGGTAAACTAGAATGGCAGAAAAGAAAAAGAGAAGGTCAGAGGCCAGGTTAGGAAAGGGAGTAAACTGTGACAGGGAAGAAACCACCTCTTGGTGGTGACGGTAGCATTTCACGGCTTAATGGGAACCATTACCCAATTCTGAACATTTATCAGAACTCATCAAGCTGTACATTTAAATTGGTCCATTGTGCTGTATTAAACTCTATTTCAATAAAGCAGATATTAAAAATTCAGTAAGAATCTATCAAGGGGATAAAAGACTAAACTAGATAGCGCTGGAAAGGAGGTTAAAAAAATGAGTAACAAACATAAGCACATCAGCTCTCAAGTACAGTCTGGGCCAAAGCCAGGAGAACAAGTGAAAATGTCTGTTCCACCAGATCCAGGCTGTGCAAAAAGGGAAGCATAGTACTCTCTCACATTTAAAGTTTCTGTAAAACTTCAGTGAGTTAAAAGTGTAGTGCAGAACACATGGTACACAGCCAGGACTCCAAAACTAGTCACTATCATCACCAAGGGAAAGTATTTAGCCAATCATTTACAGTGTTAATATGACTTCATCACTAGTCTTCCTAGTATTTTTTTGTTAGTCCCAACCTCTTCCTCTTAGCCACAGATCCTAATTTATCCAAATGACCCTCCTTTCTAAGTTTCTGCCATTCTTTGCTCATTAATTTATTCAATACATGCTTATTGCTTGCTTTTCATGTGCCAGGCACTTTGCTGAGCACCAGAGATAAAGTATTAAACACATCACATGTGGTCTTCTATCCTCCTGGGAAGGCAGATGTGAAACAAACACATAACAAAATATTTAAGTTCCAATAATGAAAAGTGCTATCAGTCGGAAGAACATGCACTGTACTAGGTAAGACAGAGGGAGCTAATTTAGACTAGTGCTCTATGGATGTCTTCCCTAAGAAAGGAATATCTGAGGTTGGACCTAAAACATCAAGAGTTGGGAGAAAGCATTCTATGTAGAGAGAATAGCAAAGACACTGCAACATAAAAAAAAAAAATTAAAAAATAAAAAAAAGTTGATGACCTTGAGGAACTAGATAAAACAAAACTAGATAACAAAACAAAACAATCATGGGTCATGAGAAAAGAAAAAAGCAGAAGGAGATAAGCTGGTGGCAGATGGTGGACAAGCTGGTGGGCTATATTAACATCACCCTTAAAACAGAGTCCTCCTTCACAAAATAGTAACTAGTGTCTATCAGAATGGTTTTTGTAGCAAACAATATTCCCAATGCTTCACATGAGTTATTCCTCTTAATCCTTACAACAGCTCTGTCCAGGTAGCTATTTACTGTCCTGCCCATTTTATGGCACAGTCAACTGAACTTAAGTAATTTGTTCAAGATGGTAGATAACATCACAACAGTCAAGAGAGGAATGTCTAGCTTCAGAACCCACCCACCTAACCACTGGGTTAAGTGGCTTTTTGTTATGTTATACTTCTCAGTATGACTAAAGCATGTTGTCACAGAATCTATTTTATGAATTGAGACATTCACCCCATCTGCTGTGGGAAAGATGCATTATATATGAGTAAGAATGAATGCAGGGAGAGCAGTTAAAAAGTAATTGTAGAGCCAAGACCAGCTTCATGGGCACACAAACCACGCAGGTGCACCAGACCCCACACTTAGAATTCTGCTCTTGGTTCAATTCTGTCATGGTGGTCTTGAAAAACTGAATTTATGAGCAAGGGTCCCTGTATTTTCATTTTGTGCTAACCCTCGCAAATGACATAGCCAACCCTCACAGTATTCTATTCTGAGATCCCAATGACTTGGGCTTTTTAATTAATTTACTCACATTTGATGACTAGGGCGATGTGCTGCCCTTACCAATAGCCTTCCTTGGGGGCTGAAAAGAATTGCCATTTATTAAGCATTGAGATAGGCTAGATCCTAGGGCTTTATCTATATGATTCAATTAATCTGCACAACCACTTTTATACAGCAGATTCTATTATCAGCATTTTGTTAAATGAGAAAACTACGGCTCAGAGAGGTTAAGTAATGTGACATAGCTGGAAGATGACAGAGCTAAGGCTGTAATTTCCAATTCATTCTACTAAACCAAATCTTTTCTCTAAGTTTCTCTTAGTTTGTGTCACCCACCCTATAATTCTACTGCCATGCTCTGCCCACTGGTTGGGACACCTCACTCCTGTCTGCAGCTCTGGGGTCAATCCTTTATCTTGATGAGTTGATAGAGACTGACCTTCCAGAAAAAATGCAGTGTCATACCCATTCCCTCCAAGGGCCAGAACCGACCATTTCCTAAGCCTCAACCATCTGGAATTTAGCACACATCTTTTATTAACATTTTCTGATTAGACTAAGGTAAAGTTCCATGAATAGTCCCCAAAAAGATATAATTTTTTTTTCAAATCTTGAAACATGTGAGCTCACTGGATCCAAAGGTTGATGCTACAGTGAGGCTGTTGACAACCACACAGCTTTTTTATTTGTTCATGTTATCCTGCTCACTAAAGAAGTCTGCGGATTTTGCAACAACGCTTCATTGAATCATAGAATGTCTAATTTCCAAGGATTAGAGAATTTATCCAGAGCCAGGATGATACTTAATTTCCACTCCAGTTTCCCTTAATATCAGATAAAAATTCATAGAGTTTAGCTGTACTGTCCCAGTGATGAGTACGGCAGGGGCACACACACACACACACACACACACACACACACAAATCAGACTTGATGAGAATTCTGGAAGTTTTACTATGTAATGTAAACATTTCTGCAGAACATGAAAGTAAAATACATCTTATTCATGTTTAAGTTTTGGAATTCAGTCACCTATTCAGAACAATCAAAAAAATTACTACGATCTTTTTCTAAAAGCAAATTTTCGTTACCATAAAGTAACTAATTAATCAGCGTGGTTTTCTGACAATTTTTGGTTAACCATATAAAATTGGAATCAGTGTTATAGCTCTAATTACATGGAAGAATATTCGATATGTGTTTCAATTACTAATGAGAATTTGGTTCTCAAAATCTCCATTTCCATCCTATTACATGCCTCAAAGGAGAAAACACAATTCTATTACACTATTTTGAATACTGGGGAAGAATAAGAGAAAAAAAAAAGTTCTATCTTTTGCTAAGAGTATCTTAAAGATGCATCATTTCCCATTTTTTTAAAGATTTTTTTATTTATTTGTTTGACAGACAGAGATAACAGGTAGGCAGAGAGAGAGAGAGAGAAGCAGGTTCCCTGCTGAGCAGAGAGCCCGATGCGGGGCTTGATCCCAGGACCCTGGGACCATGACCTGAGCAGAAGGCAGAGGCTTTAACCCACTGAGCCACCCAGGCGCCCCTCATTTCCCATTTTTTGGATATTTGTTGCTCAGGCCAGATACCCACTTAAATGCACAACTTGTAATCCTTTTCAATGGTGGGAGTCTCACTCTAACACAGTACTGATTTGTTAATTAGGAGCAAAAAGAAGGTGGCTCTGAAGGACATGGTACCTAACAGCATTCAAACTGAGCACTCCCCCTTCTGCACTGCTCAGAATGGAATCTAACTTGGAGCCTGTTGTAGAGATTTTTAGAGCTTTGAGTACCATCACAGTCACAAATGCCACCTGGATAAGCTCCCAGGTAAATGAAGTGGAAATATGGCTTTCTTCACAGGTTATGGTTTACTTTGCAATTAACACAGAGTGGAAACTTTTCTTGTGACTCTTAGTCACTGGGTGCATTTTTCCTTCCAGAGTACTGTAACCATTCCCTGGGTGAATGGAATGAGTCATGAAGATCCCCACATTCATCTTTTCACGCCCAAAGTGATGTTAGGGTAGCTGACTATTCAATAAAATAGAAAAAAAAATTTTAAACTGAATTTCTTGAAAGGAACAGAAATTGTGATAAGGTCTGGAAACTGTACTTGATAAAACAAAGTTTTTTAGAAAATATCATAGCCGGTAATCCATATCATGTGTTCCATGTTAGATGGAACAACATCTAAGGTTGTTAAATTTAAGTCAACGATTCAAAATCAATAATATTTTAGGTGGATCAGGCACAAAGCTCTAATTAAAATTCTATGTATAGTTTCATGATTTGTCTTTGCCTTTTTCCCCTTTGCTCATTTGTTTTATTTCTCAAATCCCATCTATGTGTGAAAATCTGTCTTTCTCTGACTGACTTATTTTGCTTAGCATCATATGTTCTAGCTCTAACCATGTTGTTACAAATGTCAAGATTTCATTCTTTTTTACGACTGAACAATATTCTATATGTGTATGTGTGTGTGTATACATACATATATACACACACACATACCACATCCTCTTTGTCTGTTTATCAATCAATGGACACTTGGTTGCTTCTATAACTTTGCTGTTGTAAATAATGCTGCTATAAATACAGAGGTGTATGTATCCTTTGGACTTATTGTTTTTTAATTCTTTAGCTAAATACCCAGTAGCATGATTGCTGGATGGTAGGTAATTATTTTATTTTTTTTTTAACTTTTTGAGGGACCTCCACAGTGTTTTCCATAGACTCTAATTATAAAGGACAAACTGATGGTCATCAGAGGGGAAATGGGTGTGGGATAGTTGAAATAGACAATGAGGATTAAGGTATGCACTTGTGATGAGCACGGGTGATGTATGGAATTGTTGAATCACTAACTGTACACCTGAAACAACCAAATATTAGACTGTAAGTTATCTAACTGGAGTTGACACTTAAAATGTTTTAAAAAATTGAAATAAATAAAATCTATAAGCACAGCTTATAACTAGGGTGCCCATATAATTTGCCCTCTAAAGAGAGGTACTTTTAAAAATAAAGGAAGGGTTTAATAATTACACCAAGATATTAGGAATAGAGAGAAGAGTCAAGATGGCAGAGAAGTAGCAGGCTGAGACTACTTCAGCTAGCAAGAGATCAGCTAGATAGCTTATCTAAACATTGCAAACACCTACAAATCCAACGGCAGATCGAAGAGAAGAACAACAGCAATTCTAGAAATAGAAAATCAACCACTTTCTGAAAGGTAGGACTGGCGGAGAAGTGAATCCAAAGCGATGGGAAGATGGACCCCAGGGGGAAGGGCTGGCTCCCGGCAAGCAGCGCAGCAATGGAGCACAAAATCAGGACTTTTAAAAGTCTTCAGGGGTGAAGCCCACGTGGGGTCAGCATGGCCTCAGGTTCTGCAGGGTCACAGAAGGTTCAGGGGTGTCTGAGTGTCACAGAGTTTACAGGTATTAGAACGGGGAAGCCGGCTACAGAGACAGAGCCGAGGAGTGAGCTCCCAGCTCGGGTGGGAGTGACCTTGACCTTGAACCGGTCACAGGCTCGGTGAGCTCAGACCATGGCCGGAGGCCAGGGAGACGGGAGTAATTGGGCACAACTGTTTGAGGGCACATTGAGGAGTGTGGCCCCAGGCTCTCAGCTCCTTCGGGCCAGAGACCGGGAGGCCGCCATTTTCATTCCCGTCCTCCGGAACTCTACGGAAAGCGCTCAGGGAACAAAAGCTCCTGAAAGCAAACCCGAGTGGAATAATCAGCCCGGCCCCCTGGTAAGGGCGGTAAAATTCCGCCTGGGGCAAAGACACTTGAGAATCACTACAACAGGCCCCTCCCCCAGAAGATCAACAAGAAATCCAGCCAGGACCAAGTTCACCTACCAAGGAGTGCACTTTCATTACTAAGGAGAGCAGCAGAATTCCAGAGGAGGAGAAAGCAAAGCACGGAACTCATGGCTTTCTCCCCATGATTCTTTAGTCTTGCAGTTAATTTAACTTTTTTTTCTTTTTCAATTTTTTTACTCTTCTTCTGCTAAATTTGTTTTAACTTTTATGCTTTTCTTTTTTAACGTTTTTTAACTAGTTTATCTAATATATATATAAATTTTTTTTCTTTCTTTTTTATATTTTTTTTATTCATTTTCATTTTTTAATTGTTTTCTTTCTTTGCTTTTTTTTTTTTTTTTTTTTCTTTCTGAACCTCTTTTTATCCCCTTTCTCACCCCTCACGATTTGGGATCTCTTCTGATTTGGTTAAAGCATATTTTCCTGGGGTTGTTGCCACCTTTTTAGTATTTTACTTGCTCCTTCATATACTCTTATCTGGACAAAATGACGAGGCGGAAAAATTCACCACAAAAAAAAGAACAAGAGGCAGTACCAAAGGCGAGGGACCTAATCAATACAGACATTGGTAATACATCAGATCTAGAGTTCAGAATGGCAATTCTCAAGGTTCTAGCCGGGATCAAAAAAGACATGGAAGATATTAGAGAAACCCTCTCGGGAGATATAAAAGCCCTTTCGGGAGAAATAAAAGAACGAAAATCTAACTAAGTTGAAATTTAAAAAAGCTATTAATGAGGTGCAATCAAAAATGGAGGCTCTCACTGCTAGGATAAATGAGGCAGAAGAAAGATTAGCGATATAGAAGACCAAATGACAGAGAATAAAGAATCTGAGCAAAAGAGGGACAAACAGCTACTGGACCACGAGGGGAGAATTCGAGAGATAAGTGAAACCATAAGATGAAACAACATTAGAATAATTGGGATTCCAGAAGAAGAAGAAAGAGAAAGGGGAGCAGAAGGTATACTGGAGAGAATTATGGGAGAGAATTTCCCCAATATGGCAAAGGGAACAAGCATCAAAATCCAGGAGGTGCAGAGAACCCCCTCAAAATCAACAAGAATAGGTCCACACCCCGTCACCTAATAGTAAAATTTACAAGTCTTAGTGACAAAGAGAAAATCCTGAAAGCAGCTCGGGAAAAGAAGTCTGTAACATACACTAGTAAAAATATTAGATTGGCAGCAGACTTATCCACAGAGGCCTGGCAGGCCAGAAAGAGCTGGCATGATATATTCAGAGCACTAAACGAGAAAAACATGCACCCAGAATACTATATCCAGCTAGGCTATCATTGAAAATAGGAGAGATTAAAAGCTTCCAAGACAAACAAAAACTGAAAGAATTTGCAAACACCAAACCAGCTCTACAGGAAATATTGAAAGGGGTCCTCTAAGCAAAGAGAAAGCCAAAAGTAGTAGATCAGAGGGAACAGAGACAATATACAGTAACAGTCACCTTACAGGCAATACAATGGCACTAAATTCATATCTCTCCATAGTTACCCTGAATGTTAATGAGCTAAATGCCCCAATCAAAAGACACAGGGTATCAGAATGGATTTAAAAAAAACCATCTATATGTTGCCTACAAGAAACTCATTTTAAACCTGAAGACACCTCCAGATTTAAAGTGAGGGGGTGGAATACAATTTACCATGCTAATGGACATCAGAATAGAGCAGGAATGGCAATCTTTATATCAGATCAATTGGATTGTAAGCCAAAGACTATAATAAGAGATGAGGAAGGACACTATATCATACTCAAAGGGTCTGTCCAACAAGAAGATCTAACAATTTTAAATATCTATGTCCCCAATGTGGGAGCAGCCAACTATATAAACCAATTAATAACAAAATCAAAAAAACACATTAACAATAATACAATAATAATAACTTTTAACACTCCCCTCACTGAAATGGACAGATCATCCAAGCAAAAGATCAACAAGGAAATAAAGGCCTTAAAGACACACTGGACCAGATGGACATCACAGATATATATTCAGAACATTTCATCCCAAAGCAACAGAATACATATTCTTCTCTAGTGCACATGGAACACTCTCCAGAATAGATCACATCCTGTGTCCTAAATCAGGTCTCAACTGGTATCAAAAGATTGGGATCATTCCCTGCATATTTTCAGATCATAATGCACTGAAGCTAGAACTCAATCACAAGAGGAAATGTGGAAAGAACCCAAATACATGGAGACTAAATAGCATCCTTCTAAAGAATGAATGGGTCAACCAGGAAATTAAAGAAGAACGGAAAAAATTAATGGAAACAAATGATATTAAAAACACAACGGTTCAAAATCTGTGGGACACAACAAAGGCAGTCCTGAGAGGAAAATATATAGCGGTACAAGCCTTTCTCAAGAAACAAGAAAGGTCTCAGGTACACAACCTAACCCCACACTTAAAGGAGCTGGAGAAAGAACAAGAAAGAAACCCTGAACCCAGCAGGAGAAGAGAAATCATAAAGATCAGAGCAGAAATCAATGAAATAGAAACCAAAAAAAACAGTTGAACAAATCAACAAAACTAGGAGCTGGTTCTTTGAACGAATTAATAAGATTGATAAACCCCTGGCCCGACTTATCAAAAAGAAAAGAGAAAGAACCCAAATAAATAAAATCATGAATGAAAGAGGAGAGATCACAACTAACACCAAAGAAATACAGACCATTATAAGAACTTACTATGAGCAACTCTATGCCAACAAATTTGACAATCTGGAAGAAATGGATGCATTCCTAGAGACATATAAACTGCCACAACTGAACCAGGAAGAACTAGAAAGCCCGAACAGGCCCATAACCAGTAAGGAGATTGAAACAGTCATCAAAAATCTCCAAACAAACAAAAGCCCAGGGCCAGACCGCTTCCCAGGGGAATTCTACCAAATATTTAAAGAACTAATTCCTATTCTCCTGAAACTGTTCCAATAGAAATCGAAGGAAACTTCCAAACTCATTCTATGAGGCCAGCATCACCTTGATCCCAAAACCAGACAAGGATCCCATCAAAAAAGAGAACTACAGACCGATATCCTTGATGAACACAGATGCGAAAATTCTCACCAAAATACTAGCCAATAGGATTCAACAGTACATTAAAAGGATTATTCACCACAACCAAGTGGGAGTTATTCCAGTGCTGCAAGGTTGGTTCAACATCCACAAATCAATCGATGTGATACAACACATCAATAAAAGAAAGAACAAGAACCATATGATACTCTCCATAGATGCTGAAAAGCATTTGACAAAGTACAGCATCCGTTCCTGATCAAAACTATTAAAAATGTAGGGATAGAGGGCACATACCTCAATATTATCAAAGCCATCTATGAAAAACCCACCGCAAATATTATTCTCAATGGAGAAAAACTGAAAGCTTTTCCACTAAGGTCAGGAACATGACAGGGGTGTCCATTATCACCACTGCTATTCAACATAGTACTAGAAGTCCTAGCCTCAGCAATCAGACAACAAAAGGAAATTAAAGGCATCCAAATCGGCAAAGAAGAAGTCAAACTATCACTCTTCGCAGATGATATGATACTTTATGTGGAAAACTCAAAAGATTCCACTCCAAAACTCCAAGAACGTGTACAGGAATTCAGTAAAGTGTCAGCATATAAAATCAATGCACAGAAATCAGTTGCATTTCTCTACACCAACAGCAAGACAGAAGAAAGAGAAATTAAGGAGTCAATCCCATTTAAAATTTCACCCAAAACCATAAGATACCTAGGAATAAACCTAACCAAAGAGGCAAAGAATCTATACTCAGAAAACTATAAAATACTCATGAAAGAAATTGAGGAAGACACAAAAAATGGAAAAGTGTTCCATGCTCCTGGATTAGAAGAATAAATATTGTGAAAATGTCTATGCTACCTAAAGCAATCTACACATTTAATGCAATTCTTATCAAAGTACCATCCATCTTTTTCAAAGAAATGGAACAAATAATCTTAAAATTTATATGGAGCCAAAAAAGACCTCGAATAGCCAAAGAAATATTGAAAAAAGGAAGCCAAAGTTGGTGGCATCACAATTCCGGACTTCAAGCTCTAATACAAAGCTGTCATCATCAAGACACATTGGTACTGGCACAAAAACAGACACATAGATCAATGGAACAGAATAGAGAGCCCATAAATAGACCCTCAACTCTATGGTCAACTAATCTTCGACAAAGCAGGAAAGAATGTCCAGTGTAAAAAAGACAGCCTCTTCAATAAATGGTGTTGGGAAAATTGGACAGCCACATGCAGAAAAATGAAATTGGACCATTTCCTTACACCACATACAAAAATAGACTGAAAATGGATGAAGTACCTCAATGTGAGAAAGGAATCCATCAAAATCCTTGAGGAGAACACAGGCAGCAACCCCTTCAACCTCAGCCACAGCAACATCTTCCTAGGAACATCACCAAAGGCAAGGGAAGCAAGGGCAAAAATGAACTATTGGAATTTCATCAAGATCAAAAGCTTTTGCACAGCAAAGGAAACAGTTAACAAAACCAAAAGACAACTGACAGAATGGGAGAAGATATTTGCAAACGACATATCAGATAAAGGGCTAGTGTCCAAAATCTATAAAGAACTTTGCAAAGTCAACACCCAAAGAACAAATAATCCAATCAAGAAATTGGCAGAGGACATGAACAGACATTTCTGCAAAGAAGACATCCAGATGGTCAACAGACACATGAAAAAGTGCTCCATATCACTCGGCATCAGGGAAATACAAATCAAAACCACAATGAGATACCACCTCACACCAGTCAGAATAGCTAAAATCAACAAGTCAGGAAATGACAGATGCTGGCGAGGATGCGGAGAAAGGGGAACCCTCCTACACTGTTGTTGGGAATGCAAGCTGGTGCAGCCACTCTGGAAAACAGCATGGAGGTTCCTCAAAATGTTGAAAATAGAACTACCCTATGACCCAGCAATTGCACTACTGGGTATTTACCCTAAAGATACAAACGTAGTGATCCGAAGGGGCATGTGCACCCGAATGTTTATAGCAGCAATGTCCACAATAGCCAAAGTATGGAAAGAACCTAGATGTCCATCAACAGATGAATGGATAAAGATGAAGTGGTATATAGACACAATGGAATATTATGCAGCCATCAAACGAAATGAAATCTTGCCTTTTGCGATGATGTGGATGGAACTAGAGGGTATCATGCTTAGCGAAATAATTCAAGCAGAGAAAGACAACTATCATATGATTTCTCTGATATGAGAAAGTGGAGATGCAACATAGGGGGTTAAAGAGGTAGGAGAAGAATCAATGAAACAAGATGGGATTGGGAGGGAGACAAACCATAAATGACTCTTAATCTCACAAAACAAACTGAGGGTTGCTGGGGAGAGGGGCGTTGGGAGAAGGGGGTGGGTTTATGGACATTGTGGAGGGTATGTGCTATTGTGAGTGCTGTGAAGTGTGTAAACATGGCGATTTACAAACCTGTACCCCGGGGGTTAAAAATATATATATATTACATGTTTATAAAAAATAAATTATTTTAAAAAAACAAGAATTATACATATATATATATATATATATATATATATATATATATACACACACATGCTCATAGGAAAAAGGAAAGGTGTATAAAAAAGATGTTAACAGCTTTTCTCTAGATGACAGGGTTTGGGGTAATATTCTTTCTTTATAGTTTTCTATATATTATATATATAATAAAGCTAATAAAAATAACTTGTTGAAAGGAAAAAAATATATTAGGAATAAAGCAGGATCATCATGGACACAACAGGATTGTACAATTGAATTATAGATCACTTTTTCCCTCAGTGCATACTCAATGTAAGGCAGATGACTCCAGAACAAATAAATACAGTGGACATGCAAACAGGACGCTGGAAAACTTAACTCAAGGAATATAAAACTACATATAAGCAACACAGACATTTCACAGTTAGAAGCAAAACTGTGAGCCATAGTTCTAGCTGGGGGAAAAAAAAGTACTATTAAGCATGTAATCTTTAGCTAAAAGGAACAAAATCCAGAAAAATGGGGGGTTAGAAAAGGATCAAGAAACCACGACATAGGAGAAACATTTGAAAAGACTGAGGAAATGTAGCCAGGAAAGAGAGAATTTAGCAGTGGGTCATGAAAACTATTTGTAAATTCTTTGTGGACTGTCAGAAACAAGAGGGCTATCCTTATTCCCTGTGCTTCCAGAGCTCAAAGCTAGGATTAAGGTTTTAAAAAAAGTGGGAAATAGATCTTTAGCTTAATAAAAAAAGATCCTTTTTGGACAAGGGAGAGTGACCAATGATGGAAAAACTATCACATAGGTTAGTGAATTCCCCAAAACTATTAGTACACAAGAAGAACATGGACAATCATTTATCATTTTCCTAGAACATGCAATATACACCAGGCTGCTGGGATAGCTAACAAGCAAAATCCTATCTAAAAATCATAACAATCTTACATGGTGGTCACTATTATAATCCTCTCTGCTTCATTAAAGAGAAAACCAAAACTTGTCCAAAGACATAAACCTAGTACATATGATACAGGGCTTTATTAAATTGATTTCTAAATGTTTTTCTGTCATCAATGTAATTTTCAAACCCTGCCTTAAGTTGTCTTAAACAAAAGCCAATTATTTCTACTTGAAATAAGAACAAATCCAAAGAGAGCATGACAACAGGCATGGTGCTTAAGTTTTCTCTTATTATCTTGACTCTAACCTTCTCTCTGTGCTGACTTCATCTGCAGGATGGTTCCAAGATACTGCAGTAATTCCAGTCATCATATCCAGAAATAAGAGCACAGAAAAGCAGAGAATAGATCTGGTGTGTCTCCTTCTGAAGCGTGAAAAGTTTTTTCTTCAGAAGGCCGTAGCACATTTCTCCTCATACCTCATTGGCCAGAACTCTCATATGACTGTCTCGAACCAATCACTGGCAATGGGAATGAAACCATCATTACCGATTTCCATCAATTTGGACTTATCCTTGCCTCAAATAGGGAAAACATGCACACAAGAAAACCTTTCTGTTAATAAGTAGGAAAGAGTCCCAGGGGTATTAGTAGACCCTATAGTCTTTCTACTCAAATTGTGCTTCAGAGATGATCCAGTATCTACGGCACCTGGGAACTTGGCTAGATACCTAGAATTCCAGGCTCCACCTCAGCCCCACCCAATAAAAATCTGTGCATAGACGTGTGATGTCTAAAGATTGAAAAGGCCCTCCCTGTACTGTCTGTCATAGGCAGCCCTACCGTGTAATCTTATCAAAACATCATATGAGGTAGTAAAATCACAATGACAGAACCAAGGTTGAACTTGAGTTCTGGGCATGTATTGTGAAGTAAAAACTATCCAGCCCAGAACTCAGGCCAGTCATATGGCTCCGGAGTGTGTGTTCTTTCCATGTGGCTGCACGATGGCCGCCATCATGTCAGTTACCAAGGGTCTTCGTAAAGGATGTGTATATGGGTGTGCATATACACACACACACACACACACGTATTTTATGCTTCTGTTGCTGCACAAAACCAGAGTGCTCTTTTTAAAAAGTCATGCAATTACAAATATGTTTGGCAAACCCACAGCATTCATCATCTGGAGATTGATCTGCCTTACAGATAATAGGGCTTTGAGGGGAAGGTGGGAAAAAGTGGTGATTTGCGAATTTGTGTTTGAGGTTGCCTCATTGGAATATTATCATAATTTTGAGACAGATAATATGCCAAAGACAACATGGCTCTGTGGAGCCTTTATGGGATGACACAGTAATTAATTGGTTGCATCATGGCCAAAGGTTATTATCTGAGCAGCTGCCTCTTTACAAAGCCTGCATGATCTGTAGCCAAACGGGTTATCATGAAAAGGAAAAAAAGTTTTTTGTTTTTTACTTGTGATAGTATTAGCCCTGATCAACTAGAAATTAAGTTTATACCCTGCATGCCTTTCCTGTGCAGGCCTTCTGCAATCTTTGCCTAGCAATGGGAGAAGCAGCTCAACCAGGTAGTCGAAACGTGACTACAGAGGGCTATCATCTACTTGGGGTTCACCTCTCATCCTGAAGACTGAATCTACATATCCTTCCTTTTGGAGATTTAGAACACTATAAAAGCCTATGATTTAATAAATATATTGTATCCTCAAAGGTGCACATCCCCCTCACTTCAAAATCTTTCCTCCAATATTTCAGGATTGCATTTCAGTTCAGCATTCTGTGTGGCTGCATGATTTTTCCATGTTTATGGCTCACTTTTGGACTCCTTGTTAAGTCAGTGTCCAGCAGGTCCCCTAGTTGGGAGCTATAGTGTAGTATTCCATGCCTGTATGGATTAGGCATTACAAGCTATCAGACAGTGAACATGGCTGAGGCTATGCCGGCCATATGTAAAATAGGTATTTTTCTCTCTAAGGATGAATTTCTGGCCCTTCCAGGATGGAAAGGGCTCAATGTGCTCAATTCTACCCAGTGTCCAGTTGGTCTCCTCAAGAACAGTGCTATACCGGAGGCTTCATGTTTTTCTATTTGTTTTGAATTTTTGTATTATTGATGAAATGAAACTCCAAGAAAGTAGTAACAGGAACAACCTTTGTAAGGAAGAGAAAATGCCATGAGGTCTTTATATAGCCTCTCTCGGTGCCACTAGAGCCAAGTGGCTCATGTTCTCATCATTCCAGTTCTTGGGTCACCAATCACAATTGCCAGCTGATGTCAGCTGATTGATTTGTTCAATGCACCTACCATCATGGGTGATTTCTTGCGATCAGTATGCAGTGATGCAAAACTCCTCACAGTCGGTGCACTTCTCTATATACCCAACCACACTCTATACAAGCTTATCACTAATACTCCAGTTCTTCATCTTCTAGGCCAGAAAGCAAAGTGGCCACTGCCAAGAATAAGAGCTATTCTCACCCTGAGCCACTTCTCCATTTAGACAAAGTGTATAACCTGGTATGTTGATCATGGCACTACCATGGGGCATATTTTTGGTCCCACTCCCACTGTCTTTCAAGATCACTCCTACCTGTGGCTCTAATGCAAATCACATCCATTTTGGGCTTATACCCAGGAGCTCAGCAGACCCACCTAATAAAGCACTTTCAGACTTTTCCCTTTTTGGGTTGATCGTACAGGTGAAAGCAAGGTGAGGAGCACCATTGGTAGGTGGCATGCAGGTCTGCTCGGGACCTCTGATCTTGCTGGGGCTGAGTCCTCGAGGTACAATTTCTGTCTTACAATTGACTGATTAATAGTAGACTCATCCCAAATTATACTGTAGCGAGCCCACCATAATCTGGATCAAACAAACTTAGAGATGCATAGTCACTGTGTACCCATCATTATGCATCCCACCTCCACCAGGACCCAGGAAAGCCAAGAGCTGTTCTTGAATGTGCATGTAATTATTTGCTTTGAATGGTCTGGTCTTATTCCAGTATTCTGGGGCCTGCCTTTTAAGTGCCCCACAGGGGCTTGCCACTGAGGCCCCAAATGTAACTTTTCCTACAAATCACACTTTTCAAACCATAGTGCCTGGTGGATCACACAGGCTATGTGGCAGGACTGCTTATACCACAGCCTGTAAATACTATAGGTTCCGCTCCTGATCCAGGTCCCACCCACTGCTGACGGCCTTCTCCGTCACCTGCTATATGGGTCTCTAGAACCCCATATAGAATGGGATTCTAGATTCTAGAGAATCCCATGAATCTCATGGGATGTCAGGCATTCTAAGGTTATTGTTGTACGGGATTCAAGATGCAGCAGTGTGTCCTTTACTTTGGAAAGCATGTCTAATTTATACTCTTGAACACGGAACTCCTGTTAATTTTACTAAAGTGTCCATTCCTTCCATCTCTGTAAAATTTATGTTTCAGCCTTTGGAGGGCATGGATCTTAACAATGGTTCCAGCTTTCTAGTCATGTCTTGCTCAGTCTGTCCCATCAGAAGGATGTCACCAATGTAATAACAGATCTGCATCATTTTTGGTGGGATATACACACATTCCAGATACACTCAGACCATCCTGTCACAGTGAGCAGGAGGACTCAAGAGAGCTCTGAGGTAACATTGTCAGTGAGGGCTGGTATTTGTTTCATATGAATACAAACTACTACTGATCCTCTTCTAACTGGAAAAGATTTAATTTAGCAGGTGCTAAATCTATGGTTACAGAGCATGTGTCCAAGTCATTTTTAATCCACTCAACAAATAAGACCACTGAAAACTATAAGACACTGATGAAGGAAACTGAAGATGCCACAAGTAAACGGAAAGATATGCCACGTTCAGCATTTGCAAGAACACTGTTAAAATGTCCATACTACCCAAAGCCATCTACAGAGTCAATGTACTCCCTATCGAAATACCAACAGTATTTTTCACAGAAGTAGAATAAATAATCCTAAAATTTACATGGAATAGCCAAAGCAATCTTCAGAAAGAACAACAAAGCAGAAGGTATCACAGTCTAGATTTCAAACTATACTACAAAGCTATAGTAATCAGAACAGCATGGCACTGGCACAAAAACAGACACATAACCAGAAAGCCTAGAAATAAACCCATGCCTATGTGTTATTTTAATCAATGACAAGGAGGCAAAGATATACAATGGGGGAAAACACAGACTCTTCAAGAATGGTGTCAGGAAAACTGGACACCTCCACACCAAAAAAATGAAACTGGGCCACTTTTTAAAATCATGTGTAGAAATCCACTCAAAGTGATTAAAGCCCTAAATGTAAGACCTGAACCTATACAACCCCTAAGAGAAAACATAGGCGATAATGTCTTAGACATTGGTTTTAGCAGTATTCTAGCTCTGTCTTTTGAGGGTAATCTAGGTGTCCACCCATAGATGAGTGGATTAAGAAGATATGGTGTACATATTCAATGAAATATTACTCAGCCATAACAAAGAATGAAATCTTGTGACAACATGGATTGTGTTGCAGTCCCTCGACAATATTGTGCTAAGTGAAGTCAGACGCAGAAAGACATATACCATATGATTTCACTTATATCTAGAATCTAAAAAATAAAACACACAAAGAAACAAGCAAATACAGACTCATAAATACAGAGAACACACCAATGGTTGCCAGAGGAGAAAGATGTGGGGGATGAGAGAAATTAAGTGGATTAAGAGGTACAAACCTCCAGTTATAAAATAAATAAGCCACAGTGATGAAAAGTACAGCAGAGGGAACACAGTAAATAATACCATCATAACTTTATATGATGACAGATGGTAACTACCCTAATCATGGTAAGCATTTCATCATGTATATAATTCTTGAATCATTATGTCATACCCCTGAAACAAATATATTATTTATATCAACTATATTTCAAATAAAAAAAAAAAAGAACAGTTTTGTTCCAACAGTTGTTTCAACAGTTGTTTCAAGGTCTACTACTCAAGGAACTCTGTGGTCATCTACAATCATTCTCCAGAACATGCCAGATTCCAAAGCTGACTGCCTAATTAAACAGAGAAGTGATACAGACCACTGCCCTACAGTGTTTAGGTCTTTAGTCCTGGCATTAATCTCTGCTATCTCCTCTTGGATTTCATACTGTTTTCTATTTACTGTATCATCCAGGGAACAGAGTTTGAGAGGTTTCCATTTGGCCATCCTCATAATAGCTGTTCTTCCACAGACAATTGTGGATCCAACTGCCAAATACATCAACTTTAATTATGCGCTTAGGGATTACAGAAATGACCCCTGTTTGCATCTGTAGACCCAGGGTGCTCACAGTGAACCAGATCTCCATGTATTCTCCAGCCTCTCTAGGCCTCTGCTCCAACAAGAGAGCTGTGATGAGGGTTGGGTCTTTAGGTATCAATGCCTACTCAAATTTATAGCCCCATAAATACCTGCATTTAGGTCCTCATCCCCTAAAGTATATTCTTCTGTGTAAATGGTTGTGGATCTTTTGGAGGAAAAATTGGGGGACAGCATTAGAGAATACACATGCCATAATGTTGGCAAAGATGTTCCTCCCTAATGAGTTCTCGGGGTAAAACATGTTTCAGATTTCTTAACTTTAGCAGTGGATTATGACTTTTGATGGAGCTGACCACTCTCCATCTTCTTGGTCCTACCTTTATACCAACTTTCAAAATTATATTTGTTAAGCAGAACCTCAATTACCTCGCTCTTTGAGATCACAATTATCTTTTAACCATTTCACAACTCCTGACCGGTCAAGTTCCCTCGACTGCCCCTCATATTCTTATGGTGTTATATTCCTTGTGGACTCATGGCTTCAAGAAGGTAAGCACTATTCAAGACCACATTAATATGTGAACAATAAGAGATGGAGTTCCATGACCATGTCTTTTACCGTCAACCTTGGCAGACAATGGCAGTACCCTTCCCACAACACATTACTAGCAGCTGTGGTGTATCCTGTGTTCTCTGGGCCCCCTTATAGAAGGAACATCATGGGCAGATGGATCCTCTGGCCTTACACAGTATGCCCATTCCAGCACACACAGTTTTCTCTCTCTTTTCATTCCTTCTTTTTCTATAGCAACTCACGTATTTCCACTTCATGGACAGTGAGCCACTGTTTCTTCCAGGCTTCTAAGACCTGAGCCACTGTGAAGTGTGCCCCCTCCCCTGGGATCCCTGCTGAGATATTACACACCAAGTTCCAGTTAAAAGTTCTTGTTCATCTAAAATGATATTCCTGCAACCTGATCAAGCATGTTCAAAATCTAACCCCAGTAGTACTCTCCCACCTCTAAGAGGTATGGGCCAACTACTCCTTGCATTTTTTTTAAGGTAGATAAAGATTCCTTCCTCCCTTTTAAAGCTCAGCAGCTCCCCAGCCAGGTTAGGTTAAGATTTAAGCCCAATTATCAGGCTCAGAATCAGGAAAGAAGGTGCAGACAGACCCGGGGTTGGGGGGAACGGGGTCTTTATTGCTTATGGAGACAGACTTATGCAAATTAGATTTTTCAAATGTGTCACATTTGAATTCCTCAGCATTCCCCTCCACTATGACATGTCCCCGGATCCTTACCCACTGAGCTAGGCCATCTACCCATGCTCATCAAACAAGCAGGCCAACACCTTCTTCACCTGCTGGGTGGTATGAGTCAGTCCTGTACCCCCATCTGATTACCTGTTTTCTCAAACCACCTGGTATCACTCACATTAAACCATGTGAAAGAAAACAGCCAGGAAGATGGAGAAAGCCATCAGATCAGAATGTGTGACTAGGTCAAAGAGAGGAGAGGGAGATTTGGGTGAGAGAAGCCTCGGCTGGTCTAAGCAAAATTTGGTAACTATTCAGGAGTCCTCTGACCAAAGTCAGCTGCCAACGGGCTCCCTAGTAACCCATGAATGGGCCCGTCATCACAGCCCTGCTACACTCATTCCCTGCCTCGGAGCATCCTAGTGGGAACCATGCCCTTGACCAGAATGTGGAGGTGGGTTTCATGGTTTAGCACCTGGGTTCAGGCCAGTTTCATGGGCATGCAGACAGACGGTGCTGTCACACAGGGCACTGCATTTGTTTAAGTGCCTGGCTACAGTACCAACATTTCTAAACGTAATTTTGAACTTGTGTTTTGTACAGACAATAGAGCATGCTCACTAAGAAAGGAACGTGCATATCAATCATTCCTTGTTGCCCTATCCCCATAGAGGGTTCGTGAATCCCCCACAAGCACAGGATTCTGGCAGAGCCAGGATGCACAGACATTCAAGCCCAACTCAGGACCAGTCTAAGGTGAGTTTATTTTGTCTACAACACAGTCAGCAGGGTTCCTGACAGAGGCCAAGGGGTCATAAACCAGAACTCACTTCAAGTAAGAGAGAAAGCCATGCACTCCAAGAAATGTGAATGATCAGAGAATCACATCGTAATTTGTATGGCTATTCTGGATTACATAATCCCTTATGCTGAAAATGACCTAAAGAGGAAAGAAAAGACCCACAGTTTCCTTTCCTTTAAGGCTTTCCTTACCCCTCAGTAAGCTAAAGGTAGAGAATGTTGGGTGAAATGTGTGTGTATCAAGAAGTGAAATAAAAACATTTGAGTTACTTTGTCAAGTTTTCCTTTTTCTGGTAAGACAAAATACATATGCATGCACAATCTACAAGACAGGATTGTGTCATTCAGGGATTCTACACATAAGTTAAATGTTCATATATTTGCATTTAAAACTGGCATTACACAACATCAAGAAGAATGGTAAAATGCAAGCTGGTAATTTAAAATTTTAAATATTTCTTTACTTAGGACAACAATAAATACAAAAATTTTTAAAAATACCACCATGAAAAGTCGAGAGTGACTCAAAAGAAAAAAAAATGTATTTTAGTATCTTTCTTGATACCTTTTTCTTGCCTTTGGCACAACAGGTCTCCTATTTTTATTCTGAAACAGGACTAGCAGATAAGACAGCCAACCCCATCTGGGATCCTTGGTCCGTTATGCTTCCTGGAGGTGAAGATCTGCAGATTCCATTAGAGTAGCTGCCACATGCTTTTGGATATGCAGAAAATCCAGAATGCAAACCCAAGACATCTGAATCAGAACTTTTTTTTTTTTTTTAAGCTCACCAACCCTCATGTCCTCTTAGTAGAGATGCCCTCTCCTCTCTCTGTCTCTCTCTGTCTCTCTCTCTCTCTCTCTCCCCCTTTCTCTCTTTCTGTCAAAGCATGTAAAAAACTCCTGGGGGATACTCTTCACTAATATTCTACATCCTGAACCAATGTAAGCGACAGATGGTGATGATTACATGTGTCAATCACACTTGGCAAGGGTGTCCTCTCTATCCCTGCATCGGAGTGTGGCTCACCTGTTCAAAGATTTGTTATTTGTTTCTCCTTACAGTAGATGGTAAAACTTTGTGCTCTATAGTCAGACTAGTTAGGAGGCGATTTTGTTGTACTGATACATTACTTAAGCTCTAACAGGTTCATTTTCTTCATCTGTAAAATGGGACTAACACAAAGCAATTTGATAAGGGAAAGAGACACTTATCATGGTGGTGTGTGCATGCATCTGTCAATCAGTGTTACTTATTATTATCATTCTACTCTAAGGCAATCTGAAATTCTTCAGAAACCAAGATCTATTTCCCCAGCCATAGATCTATGAAAATTCATCTACTGGGACAACTAAGCTGATGATGCATTTGATTTCTGAGACCATCATCTGCCCAACACAGACTTTGCTCAATATATTTTTAAAAAATCATTTATTCCCTCTAAGTAAACGCATCAGAGCAATTTTCTCTTTCTCGTTTAACAAACATTATATTGCAAAGGACTCCAGCTGTCTATCTTTGAGATCTGGAATCTGAACAGACTAAAACAAAACAAAGCTCATGTTGTTTCACTCTTCTGGTCTTTGTCATGATCCTGACTTTTAAACAAATTATCCAGTGGTCTTCTGGAAATGCACCCATCCCTCCTTCCATGTGCTGAGGTCACTGCCATCTAAGTTCTTTAAAATAAGGTAAAAGTTTCACAGGCTGGTACCTTCAATGGTTCTTCCTCAGCTGTATGTTATTTCTTTTTTTTTTTTAAGATTTTATTTATTTATTTGACAGAGAGAAATCACAAGTAGATGGAGAGGCAGGCAGAGAAAGAGAGAGAGAGAGGGAAGCAGGCTCCCTGCTGAGCAGAGAGCCCGATGCGGGACTCGATCCCAGGACCCTGAGATCATGACCTGAGCCGAAGGCAGTGGCTTAACCCACTGAGCCACCCAGGCGCCCCAGCTGTATGTTATTTCTAACTATAAATTGCATTGAGCTGGAATTCTGGCAAAGAACAAAAACAAAACTGTGGTCTTGAGCTACTTAGTCAAGGCCCAAGGACATTGCTTAAAGTTCTAGCCTGGTAAATGGTAAATGAAGTATAAATATAATTTTAATGAATGAATGGATCAATAAATTTAAAAAGGAAAGAAAGAAAAGTCTCCTAGAAGAAAACACAGGAAGTGACTGCTTTGATGTTGGCCAAAGAAACATGTTTCTAGATCTGTCTCCTGAGGCAAGGGGATAAAAACCAAAATCACAGTATTGGGACTTGACCAAAATAAAAAGCTTTTGCACAGAGAAGGAAATCATCAACAAACAAAAAGACAACCTACTTAATGGGATGAGATACTTGCAAATGCTAGAGCCTAGAAGAGGTTAATATCCAAAATATACAAAGAATTTCTACAACTCAATAACAAAAACAAATAATCCAATTAAAAAATGGCAGAGGACCTGAATTGACATTTTTACAAAGAAAACATACAGATGGTCAAGAGACACATGAAAAGATGCTCAAGATCACTAAACACCAGGGAAATGAAAATCAAAACCATAATGAGGCATCACCTTACATCTGTCAGTACAGCTAAAATTCAAACAGGAAATAACAAGTGTTGGTGAAGATGTAGAGAAAAAGAAACCCCTATGCAATATTGGTGGGAATGTAAACTGGTACAGCCACTGTGGAAAATGGTACAAAGTTCCCTCAGAAAGTTAAAAACAGAAATGCTCTATGATCCTATCCAAGAACTCTTTTACTGGAATGAAAATACTGATCTGAAAAGATATATAAACCCATGTTTACTGCAATGTTACAATAGCCAAGATACAGAAGCAACTCAGGTGTCCATCTACAGACAAATGGATCAAGAAGAGTAATACAATGGAATATTACTCACCCATAAAAAGAACAAGACCATGCCATTTGCAACAACATGAATGGACCTGAAGGGTATAATGCTAAGTGGAATGAGTCAGAGAAAGACAAATACTGTATGACTTCACTCGTATGTGGCATTTAAAAAAAAATAATGCCAACAAAGAAAAAAAGAAGGACTAACCAAGACTCTTAAATGCAGTGAACAAACTGGTGGTTGCCAGAGAGGAAGAAAATACAGGAGAAAATCACTTTGATGTTGGTCAAAGAAAGATGGTTCTAGATCTCTCTCTTGAGGCAAGAGGAAAAATACCAAAATTACAGTATTGGGACTAGACCAAAATGAAAAGGAGATGAAGGATGCAGATCTCATGATGAACACAGCATGATGTAGAGAATTGTTGAACCATTGTATTATATGCCTGAAACTAATGGAACACTGTATGTTAATGATACTTCATTAAGAAATACCAAAGTAAAAGAAGGATTTCTTAATAGATGAGGTAGAAACTCTTCCGTCTTCTAAAAATTCAAACCTCAGTAATAACTGATTTATTCTCTTTCAAATTACATTTTCCATGTCTCAGCCCACATCATAGGCAGACACATATGGAAAGACCGTGGGAACATTTGTAATATTTTCCTTAGGCAGCATTGTTCTTACTGAAACCATTTAAAAATGCACAGGGATAAGGTAAGACAGTTTTACAGTCTAATTAGCTCAGCTATTAATGTAGTAATTTTGAATTACGGTTCTTTGACAAAGTAAGGTGAGTGTCTCAAAAATTATTGAATAACATCTTCAAGAGAAAACCACTACAAGAGATACCCTCTTAATCAATTCCCTCACTCCAACCAGGGGATGGGGGAGAGGAGGACATATGTGTACATACAGCGGAGCATAGGATATAGGATATATATATATATAGTGACTAAGAACACAGCAAGATCATGGGCACTTAGCAAATAATCTGAAATGCCACCTCAGTAGATCACAGGGTTGGTGGACTAGCTGGCCATGAATAACGGTCAGCAAGAAATTCAGAACAAAAAATAACATCTCCTTTTTAATGTAAGAATGTATAATCACCCTTTAGTGTATCATTTTTCTTGAATGCTAAAAAGCTTTAAAAATTGGAGGAAGCAATCTATCAACCAATTAGTTGAATTTTTTCCCTTTATTATGACTTCTGAAGATATGTAAATTGTCTTAAAAGTGATGGAAGGCAAATCTTAAAAGAATAAATAGAGAGATTTGAGCTGATCAGACAAATGTAATAATAGCAGAGAGAATGCATTCAAATATTAGGAGCTTTTTTAAAAAAAAAAAACTTTCTTCCTTCAAGAGAGCAATAAATAAAGCTGTAATTTCACACATTGTCCTGGGTCTTAATTAACTAATAGAAGTTATTTTTCATTAAGAAGGCTCAATGCTTCTTCCACTTTCCCACAGTCTTGTTAATTATCAGGGCTACTTCGGAATGTGTAGGTGGGGAGCAGGGGAGTGTGGGGGTGTGTTTTCCTTTTTATTTAGTCACATAACTAGACTTACTCTGCTTTTAGAGAAATTCTGTTCCTTATACAACATCTTATCTTGGGGCGCCTGGGTGGCTCAGTCATTAAGCATCTGTCTTTGGCTCAGGTCATGATCCCTGGGTCCTGGGATCGAGCCCCACACTGGGCTCCCTGCTTCAGCAGGGAGCCTGCTTCTCCCTTTCCCACTACCCCTGCTTGTGTTCCCTCTCTGGCTATCTCCCTCTGCCAAGTAAATAAATAAAATCTGAAGGAAAAAAAAAAAAAGCTTGTCATTACTGATTCCTTATTATTTTAATTTGGGTCAGTGGGCCATGGGCAATTAATTAGTTTTGCAATTGACTCAATATTTTTAAAATTTCACTTGACATTTTGTGTCCCTTGAAATAAAACTAAAATTGGAAACAAAGCAAAGAAATAAAGGCATGACATGCCTAATTATAAGCTTAAAAAGACAGCAACTCAGCAAAAAAAAAAAAAATCCGTATAGGGTTTCTGCCTGTATCAGCTATGCAAATGAATACCATGACAGTTTTAACTGGGTCACAAGTAACATTAATGGGAAAAAAAGTGAAAAAAAATTCAAAGCTTAGCTTGGAACTCCAAACATTATCTATGATACTAATTACAGAACATAAATACTTTCATCTTTTAAAAAAATCACTTTTTCCCAAGTGAAACAAACCTGAACCAAATAAAAATTTATATTCAATGCCAACCAAACAATTCATTCTCAGCTGTATACTATGAAGATTTACACATTGGAGGAGGTCTTCTTCCATTTGGCCTCACATGAGAATTATAATTTCTGTGCTTCTAAACATGGGCATGATAAATTAATTTAAAAGTCTTCCCTGAAAATTAAACAGAAGCCATTTAGTACAGATGACAAGATACATGAAAAGAATAATATGTGAGCCCTCCATTTTCTGCTCTCTCCAATCTGGATGTTACATGTAGCCATCTAAAGAACAACACTATTTTTTGGTCCTGTTTTTTTTTTTTAAGACTGTATTTATTTATTTGAGAGAGAGAGAGAGCATAAGAGGAGAGAGTTCAGCTGGAGAAGCAGACTCCCCGCCAAAAAGGAAGCCCAATGTGGGACTTGATCCTGGGACTCCAGGATCATGACCAGAGATGAAGGCAGTGGTTTAACCAGCTGAGCCACCCAGGTGCCCCTGTCCTTTCTGTTTTTAATAAACAAGTAAATAACGATTTTCCTGTAACATGTGAAAAAGCATCTGTACATTCTGAAAAGACATATTTCTGCCCCTGCAGGGCTCTGTTAGGGGCTTGTACCATGTTCCCCTCAAATTCACATGCTGATGTCCTAACCCTTAGTATATCACAAAGAGGCCATATTTGTAAAGAGCATTTTTAAGGGGGCGCCTGAGTGGCTCAGTGGGTTAAGCCTCTGCCTCCAGCTCAGGTCATGATCCCATGGTCCTGGGATCAAGCCCCACATCGGGCTCTCTGCTCAGTGGGGAGCCTTCTTCCCCTCCCCGCCTCTCTCTGCCTTCCTCTGCCTACTTGTGATCTCTGTCAAATAAATAAATAAAATCTTTAAAAAAAAAGAGCGTTTTTAATAAGGCGCTAATTAAATTGAGATGAGCTCATGTGCACAGGGCAAAGACCACATGGAGAGACAGGGAGGAAAAGACAACCATCTACAAGCAAAAGAGATGGTTCAGAAGAAATAAGCAATCTATTGGAGCATCCCATTACAAGGCCTTAACTCTCCATCCACCTTGTAATTCTGTGCTGTGACCCTACTGCCAATCTGGGGTACGTCTGCAAGAAGAGACTGGAGCAAGTTTCTTGTCAAAGAAGTGTGGCAAAAGTGTGGCATCCTGAGGGGTATTCAGGAAGATCCAAACTTCCTGTGGGACAGAAGAATGCACTCCCTTTGATTATTTTCCTCATATTAAGTTATAAGGCTCTGAGATAACCCGATATTTTTAAAGAACAATTTCCCTGAGTACATGGTTCCCACTCAGAACCCGAATTTTTGCAGTAAACTTGAGTATCATTACACTCAGAACTTAGGACAGTATTTAGCTTAGGACGTGTTACATTTCTTTCTTTTTTTTTTTAAATTTATCTATTTATTTTAGAGAGAGAGAGAGAGAGAGAGAGAGAAGGGTGGGGGGAGGAGGAGAGGGAGAGGGAACAGCAGACTCCATGCTGTGTGTGGAGTCCCATGTGGGGCTCAACACACCACCCCAAGATCATGACCCAAGCCAAAACAAAGTATTGACCGCTCAACTGACCTAACCACCCATATGCCCAAGGAAGTGCTACATTTCATCTTTGTTTCCTGGTTGATACTTAAAAGAAGATTATAATTTTATAAAACTTTATCATGATCTATTTTTAATTATGACAAAAACTATTTTGCAGCTAATCAAAAATGTTTCACTGGGGGAGCCCGGGTGCTAGTTGGTTAAGCAAGTGACCTTGCTTCAGCTAAGTTCATAATCTCAAGGTCATGAGATGGAGCCCTGCATCAGGCTCCGTGCTCAGCAGGGAGTCTTCTGGAGATTCTCTCTCCTTCTCCCCCTGCCCCTCCTGCTCGTGCTCTCTCTCTCTCTCTAAACAAATAAATCTTTAAAAAAAAAAATGCATCAATGGAGGAGTGTCCAAGCACTTGAGTAGTAATGGATGGTGAGTGTCCAGCATGGAAGGGGACATCAAAAAAAAAAAAAAGAAGAAGAAGAAGAAGAAGAAGAAGAAGAAGAAGAAGAAAGTCAACAGGTACCAGAATATTTTTTTTTAACATACCACTGAAGACCTGTAGAAGGTGAGTTTAGAGACTGTGTCAATAATAATTCTGTGATACTCAATATGAGGACAAAGGAAATGAGCTTTAAAAATGTCTTTGCTTGGCTCACAGTAAACCTGGGCCATTTGTCTTGTGTCCACAAGACAGTGCGGTCAGTAGGACACAGGCAAAACTTGCCACTTGAGAACTTAGAAGAACAAATGGGAAGGCTGAAATTGACAAGGCTGTAACTCACAAGTATCCAAACCCTGCCCTCAGATTCTCTTGGGCAGCTCCCACAGGGGCTCTAGCTGGGAAGTCAATTGAATTTCAGTTGTATGAAAGGAGCTTTTGGTCTACTGGGAGCAACTATTCTCTGATAAAACATGGACAAGGAGTTTTGGTAATAATCAGACACTAAAAGTAACCATCTGGGTAAAAATACAATTATTTTTTCCCCCTTACAACCAGCCTTAGACCCAGGAGCACACATACCAAAGTAACTAAACTAAAACTGCGTTTTTAGCCTCCAGTTCCTATTAATTAGACGCCACACACCCTGCATGTGGGCCTCACTTATTGTTTCCATCAACGATGGGAATCTTACAGCGACAGTGCACTCACTCTGTGAGAGCGTGAGCCCTCAGGCCCTTGCCACCCAGGAGAAAGGGAAGTACATGTAGAAGAGACCATGACTGCAAATGAATTATTAAGAGGTCAATCCCAAATAACCATCACATTCAAAACAGCTTCTTTAACTCTGTGACCACTTCTGACCACAGTTACATCATATAGGAATTTAAATATCATATAACATTCCTATAGGTCATAGAGGAATTTTTAAAAATAAAGGGGGTGATGGTGACCTCATCACTGAGTTCGTCTATCAGATAGTATTTATGATAACCCACCATTTCCACATTTTTATGTTATACAAGCTCTGGGAAAATATGATCAGAGTAGAAGAAATAATCTTGGAGTTTAAATCTGAATGCGAAACACAAAGTAAATCATAAACACATATTTCCTTCCTTATATGCTGTCAGAATTCTGGAACAAAGGGAAATGGGTGTCAGAGTGTGAATCTGGACAGGTCTGGGGGAGATGGACTTTGATCGAACATCTCGTAAAAAGCAGGACGTAAGTCAAAGGGAAGAAAGCCAACTGAAATCCTGGAAAACAAATTTGAATGGAGAAGAAAGAGCCCAATGTCATTGGCAATTTAACCAGTGAATTTTCTCAAAACAAAACATCCTCCAGGAGATGCCAGGGTGGCTCAGTCAGTTATGTGTCTGCCTTCAGCTCAGGTCATGATATGGGATCAAGTCCTACATCCGGCTCCCAGCTGAGCAGGAAGCCTGCTTCTCCCTCTGTTTGCTGTTCCCTCTACTTGCATTCTTTCTGTGTGTCTTAAATAAATAAATAAAATCTTTTTTTTTTTTTTTTGAAGATTTTATCTATTTATTTGACAGACAGAGATCACAAGTAGGCAGAGAGGCAGACAGAGAGAGAGGGGGAAGTAGGCTCCCTGCTGAGCAGAGAGCCCGATGTAGGGCTCAATCCCAGGACCCTGGGATCATGACCTGAGCTGAAAGCAGAGGCTTTAACCCAATGAGCCACCCAGGCGCCCCAATAAATAAAATCTTAAAAAAAAAATCTTCCTCAGGTGCATGAAAAGAAATAAAAATATGGAAATCATTATTGTTCAGGCTGTTCTTGAGTACATAATGGAATGTTTGGGATTGACAAGGACAACAATGGAAGTCCATCCATGACTTCTTAAAATCAAGTAAATAAAGCTTTTTTTTTTAATAGAATAAAGGTTTTTTTAACAAGTTTTTTTAACAGAATAAAACCATATATGAATGAATAAAATATTTCACTTAGTTCACATCACTTTGAATTCTTTTTATGATCATCTGTGCACTCTACCATGTAAATCTTCATTTTCAAATCTTGTTCCGTTAGCACAGTTGAGCCCAAATCATCAGAATCTTGAATCTGGGCATGGCCACGTTCTCCTACAGTAGTCTGCTTCAGATATGCATTCTGCATGTACTTTGTTTTGCCTGGTCTCAAATGTTTGTCCCATAATGAGCCAAATATACAGAACATCCTCAATAATTAGTTGTTATAATAAAACTGTCAACAGTGATACCCAGCTGGTGAATATCTGCTTTGGTGAATTATCTGTGGACCAAAAAACTATCCACTTACTACAAACACTGGAGCTGAGTAAACCCTCCCCCCAAAATGGATTAGACAGTCATACGTGCAAGTACTTTGCATCGAGCTAGAGATTGCGTTTGGCAGGACCTCTGAATTCAAAATGAATTTAAAGTGATGAAGCTTTTGACATTCTTAATGAAATTTTATGTTGCGGCTTCCGGTACTTAAACTGCAGAAAATTTGCAGAGAATTTCCTTTTAGGAGAAAAGGAAGAGAAGGCAAATGAAGGAAGGAGGAAGTTGTAACCGAAAGATGTATTTGAAACTCGGAGGAGTACACAGAACATCTCCAGAATAGAGAAAAAAGGGTTTGTTACTGTCCCCGCCAACCCCGGAGCTATCCTTTGTCAATAATAGTTGTGGTTATGGTAAATTCTCTCAGTCATGGCCCTCTAGGTACACTGGGGAAGAAAAGCCAACAAAATACCTTAAGCCAAGTTCTGTGAAGGAAAGGATGTTTTTTCATTAAAACAAAAGATCAAAGGCAAAGAAAGATAACCAGTATCTGAATCTTATTGAAGCCTACATCAAGTTTGAAATTGACACATAAAACTCTACAATGAGGATTTCATGATGAATAATCAAGGAAAGAAAAGTAAATGAGCACTTCTGTTAGTGATATACATATAGAAGGGAAAGATAATCTAGGAAAACCACCTTTGAAATAGTTTTACTGAAAGTAGAATCATTATTTCCTAATTCTAACCTTTTACCCAGACCACTGAGTTCCAAATTTAAATGATCTCTACTTTCTCTGAATAACTGTAGTACTTATAGTAGCCTCTCAATACTGGTGATAAGAGAAAGTGATTCCATAATGCTCGAATGAATTCATTAATTTTAATATCTAAAATATTTGTATTTCACATGTCAGTACTATGAAGTATTCCAGAAAATATCAGCCTACGTTCAGAAGCAGTATCTTCAGAAATGTTTCATCATTTTAATTTTTTTTTTTTAAGATTTTATTTCTTTATTTGACAGAGAGAGCGCGAGAGCACAAGTAGGCAGAGCAGCAGGCAGAGGAGGAGGGAAAAGCAGACTCTCCACTGAGCCGGGAGCCTGACGCAGGGCTCAGTCCCAGGACTCTGGGATCACAACCTGAGCTGAAGGCAGACACTTAATCAACTGAGCCACCCAGGCACCCCCAAATTTTAAATTTCTCTATTTTATACTCAGGATTTTGTTCAGTCCTCAATTCAAGCTTCTGTTTCAAAGTCCTGCCTTGGAGTCAGGTAAGTAACTTTCAGGTTTTCTAACAAGGTTTCCAGGATTAAAGACATCCACTATGAACAGTTTTAAAAAGCCAACTGATGCATGAAGAAAAAACTTTTCTGAAAAAGACCTTTGCTTTTGTTTAGTTATACATGCATTAACTATGTCACCAGAAACATCTGCCTTGAAAAAGTTCGTAGGAATAACAAAACCTGAAATAAGATAAAAACACTTTCAGAAGTAATGTTCGCTCCTGTAAGTGCCATTTATTATCTCGAGAAATTTCCGACATGGTTTGGTGAGAGTTAATTGTTGGATCCTATTTAGTACAAAGGGAGTGGAAGAAAAAGGCATCTAATTGATGCATTAGTAGTCCTCCCCACCTCCAAAAGTTGCAGGAGGCACTTTTTAACAGCCATCATTTTCTTTATAGGGGATCTGCTCGGAGCAAAATGTAAGAGTCGCTGTTTGTTCTATCTTAAATTTATTTAGCAAAAGCCATTATCATCCATCCCAAGCTCACACCTTTACAGAGTAAGAGATGTAGAAAGCAATGGTGTTTTGAATAAGCAGCTCCTATTTTATTAAGTGTTTTTGGTTTTGCCTGGAGACCTTCTCGACTTGAGTAGGTTCTTTCTCTGAGGTACACAAATGGCCCTTCTATATTCATCAGTATACACTGTTCATGCACAGGGATAGAGAAATCAATGGGTTCTTTATTTTTTCCTTTCCTGAATAATCTTCCTTTGGGGTTTGATCCTAATAATTAGTTTTGGGGAAAACTGAATGAATAGAATTACAGTACTACTTTCTGTGATTCTGTGGAGAGAAAATATGTCAACTTTTCTAGCATAAATATCTACCTCTAAAATTTTATGCAACCATTGTAAAAATGACCCCTGGGCTGGATCTAATGTTCTATCTCGCATTTCTTTCCTTTTTTTCCGCCCCTCCTTTTACACCTTGGGAAAAAATGGGAATGTTTTCTCAAGAAAAATTTCTTTTGCATTGCTAAGTATGGTAAATGGAAAATGACAGTCTGTTAAATGAGAAAGAAACTTGTATCAAGGTTAATTGTATTTTTAAGTAACATGTGAAAAGCTGCTGGCCCTGAAGGAGTTTTTTTTTCCTCTAATATAATACCAAACAAATGAAAAATACTGTGAATATAAAAGCTGGCCTTTGAAAACAGGACGACATCCTTGGGAAAGTGCTCTGATGCCCCAGGTTCTAGAATGTTCTGAGGGAAAATTTGGGAGTTGGATATGACATAAGAGCTCCTTCCTACTTATCGTTTACTCCCCCTAATTTTCCCATCCAGAGTTTGCCAAAATTAGCATGGGCTTTCTGGGAAAAAAGTCTTTGTGGTATAGTTCAAACTCTGGTCTATCCAGAAATTAAAGAAGTTGAATAACCACTCTGATTCTGACTCCTCTTCTAAAAAGGCAGTTATGTAGAAGGACTTTATAAAGACTGTTATTACAAGAAAACATCTTTAAATATTTACCTAATAAAAAATAGAAAAAAAATTACACTGTATACACATGTCCGGAGATGCTCAATCTTAAATATTCCTACAAATTACCAAAATAGTACTGGCCAGCCCCATTCAATGATCCTTTCTTTATGATTCATTCCTTTGAGCAATACTGACTATCCAGTACCTACCAGAATACACGATACAGTCACAAAAATAAACTAATTCCCATCTTTCCTTGAACTTCCAGCTTCACAGAAAAAGCAGGTAATAATTAATTACCACAGAATTGGATTAATATTATGATAGGGAACAACATTTCCCTGGGGTTGCATCAACTATGTAGTATTCGAGGAGTCTAGTATCTTCCAGTAAAAGTGAATAATGAAATATTCACCTATGTTGATAAACTTTTGTGGAAAATTAGGAAATTCACAGAACAAATAATAACCCCATAGCTTCTCCCCACATACACCTAATCTCACTGACAATTACCATGGAAAAGATCTAAAACCCAGGGAAACCTCCTCACTTTATTTATGTTTTAGTCACCTCTTAGACATTATCTACTCAACTATACACTAAAGAGATCAAGTGTGTCCTTGTAAGGAAAACAAAGTGAGGTTCCATAAAAAAAATTCCAGAATCTTTAACATTAACCCTTCTTCTTAACCCTTAACCTTAATACCTGACCTTAATTTCCAGCATGCTTTCTTCAGTTAGAAGGATTTGTTTTGCTTTTGTTCAGTTTCTTTTTTTTTTAACCAAGAGTAGTGTTATAAATGGCAAACAAAACATATTGAGTTGTTTAATTGCATTTTGTATCCAAGCTTTTCATATTTTATCCAAATATAAATTTCTCCTTATGCCTCATTCATTCCCGCTGTCTTTATTGTCTCTAAAGATTTATGGCCTCAAGCAATTTCAAATCAATGACCCCTCAAAAATGCACAGAATGGACACCATTATCATACTCTCAAGGGAGCAAAAACTGTATATCAACAAACTAAGCTTTGCCATTCAAGGCTATCACTGACTTTTTGTGTTACACCTAAAAAAAGAAAAAGGGGGGTGGGTCCAGATGTATCCAGGCCGTGTGCTGTTATGATTGTCATTGTTTTCTCTTTTCTCCATGATCTGTGGAAGGTTGCGCAGGAGACCGCGGTAATGTGAAATCAGCAGCAAAATTTGGTAAGAGTAGAAACACTAACGGAAGCATCCTTCATGTGTCTGAGATCAGTTGCAAAGCAAATGCCCAGGTAAGGACAGAAAGGTAAATGCACTAGGCCTTGTGTTTTCATTAAATCGGGTACTTGTGGGGCACCTGGGTGGCTCAGTGGGTTAAGCCTCTGCCTTCGGCTCAAGTCATGATCTCAGGGTCCTGGCATCGAATCCCGCATCGGGCTCTCTGCTCAGCAGGGAGCCTGCTTCCCCCTCTCTCTCTCTGCCTGCCTGCCTCTCTGTCTACTGTGATCTCTCTCTATCAAATAAATAAATAAAATCTTTAAAAAAAAAATCGGGTACTTGCTAGTCAAACCTCTTTTGGTTGAGAAAATGGCTCACCTTTAAAAGGCAATTGTGGTAATGCTTAGAAGCTTCAGCATTGTTTTGCACTCCCCCTTGATCCCACAAACTTTCTGGCACATGAAAGTCAAGGGGAGAAACAGGATGATAGACAACTTATTGTTTTTCTAAAAGTCGCAGGAGCACGAGAAAAAAAAAAAAAAAGAACTTCCAAGTAAAACCTGAGGGTAAACCTAGTTTTCTTTTAGTCATGTTCTGTTCTTGCCTTTGTGTTTACCACATGTTCGCAAATAAATGATTCCAATTTTCAGTCGGAATTCAAATCTCAAATTTCCCACTCAGTGAGAAATGAAACATACAGAAAGGTACAGGAGAAGGATGTATCCAACTTTTTCTGGTACAAAATGTTCCCTTGGAAACTGAATTGAATTATTGGTGCATTCTCAACCAGAATTACACAGAATTTTGAATAGGAAGGGTCCAACTTTCACCAATATCAAGATGACCTCAGAAATGCATTGTTTTTTCTGTCTACAAAATAGAATTTGCTCGACGTTATGAGGAGTAACAAAAAAATAATAATAATAATCTTTTATATGCAAATTACTTACCTTTACTGAACAATTATCAGTAATTTCAACTGAACCACTACTACCTATCTCCAAGAAACTCAGCACCCATTTGATCTTTAGAACACAAAGATAAGGGCGCCTGGGTGGCTCAGTGGGTTAAGCCTCTGCCTTTGGCTCAGATAATGGTCTCAGGGCCCTGGAATCGAGCCCCGCATTGGGCTCTCGACTCACCAGGGAGCCTGCTTCCCTCACCCCCTATGTCTGCCTCTCTGTCTTTTTGTGATCTCTCTCTCTGTTAAATAAATAAAATCTTAAAAAAAAAAAAAAAAGAACACAAAGATAATATGGACAAGCTCAATGAGTTCTTGGTGTAGTGGGAGAGAGAAATGGATTACCAAACTACCATACTGATGAAGAACATACAAACGCAATATGTCTTCCATAATGAGCAATTTTAAGTAAGACTTTTTGTTCATTTGGAAGATAGATCTGTCAACAACCGTGATGGTGATAATTTTATAATCACCCTCCCTGTGTCCCAGGGCAGTGGTGGCTAGGAATTGGCCTCAGAGAGCAGAGCAGGGTAGTTGACTCTGATGGTTAGATTAGGCTGATGGGAGAACCCAGACAGGGAGGCAGCCCAATGAGTAGGCATGGGCAAGAGAGCATCTGAAGTCTCCTGAGAAAGATTTTTGGGACTTCTTCCTCCAGTATGACTGACAGTAATGCAATGTGAACTGTCTTAAGCAGTTTAGTTGCCATTTACTGAGGACATAGGATTTACTGGATTGCCTAAGTGAAAAGGGCAGGCAAGACCATGCTCATGACGCCCTCAATAGGTTCTCATGGACCCATTTCTCACTTTCCTCCGGGATTTACACTCCTTTCTGTTGGCTCCTTTAAGAGGCAAGTTGAGGTTAGTGGCAATGATAGGCTACCACATTTCTGAATTTATAATCTATTATTTTAATAATCTAAGCAGAAAGAGAAAATTCTTTCTTTAAATCATCTGGCAATTAAAAATTGATAAGCCAAAGCACTCTCTGTGACAGCCACCCCCCCTCCACCCCCTGAACAAATCTGTGTGTATCCATTAGGAATTACATTCAGCTGTTATAATGATAATGATTGGAAAAAGTCTGAGGCTTATTTCTCCCTCACATCAAAGACCAAAGACATGCAGGCTAGCCCCAGTTATACCAACTCTCTGAGGACTAGAGAGACAGACACAGAACTGTCACTATTTGTATTTGACAAAATTATCTGAACAGAAAACCCAACAGACTCTACAGAGAAATCATTCTTAGTCATGTAATTGGCAAGATTGCTGAATATAAAAGCGATAGTCATCAGTCGTATTCCTATACAAAACCACATGGAGTGATGAAATCTTCTTAAATAAAATATAAAATCTTATTAGGTTAAATTTATCATTTTCTCTAGCAAGAGAAGTGTAAGGCACTAGACTAAACATAAGTGATTTGACTAGTATTGAAAGAAAAATTACATAATTTTACCTTAATAAGTTTAAACATTAGGAGGATATACATGTTCATGGATAAAAAGATTCAACAACATAAAGCTGTCAGTATGTCCTGAATTAAACTAAACTTAGATGGAGTTCCAATCAAAATCCCCAGCAGGGATTTTTTTTTTCTTTTTCAAGAAACATGAAAAGAAAACCATATATAGGAAAGCAAAGAGCCTGGAATTTTTTTTCAAGGAGACTGTCAAGAAAACTTACATGGACAAATTCATAGGCAAGAATAGCTGAGCCACAAACCATGTGTCCTAGAAATATCAGGTGATCATGAAGATAAAGTGATTAAAAAACATGGTTATTGGCATAGAGATGGGGCAGTGGACCAATGAAATGGAAAATACATACAAGTAAATATATAATGAATATATGGTGAAAATCATGGGCAAAAGAGACTATCAATAAAATATACTAGAAAAACTATTGGCTCATATAGAAAAAAATTAAATTCCATCCTTATCTTACATTAAAAAAAATTAAATCCAAATAAATAACAGGTCTGAATATGTGGTTAAAAACTAAACCAAACAACAACAAAAAACTTGTTTTGGAATGGAATGTCATTAATATAGGGAAGTATTTCTAAAAGTGATTTAAAGATCATAGTCACAGAGAAAAATGTTGATAAATTGGATACTACATGAAATTTTAATTCTTTTGTGCACTGAAAAGCTTTGCAACAATATTAAAACTCCGTGAGTCCTGGAAGATGATTTGCAAGATGAGTAAATGTCAAGGGATTATGACCTACAATCTATAAAGACCTCTTTATATTCTGTAAGAAAAAGACAAATCATTCAACAGAAAAACTGACAACAGATATATATGGTCAATCCAGAGAATAAGAATATATACATAAAAAAATTAGCACCAGTTTTCAAAGAAATGCATATCCGAAGCATTTAAAATGCCATTTTGTGCCCAAGAAATCATGAAATCTGTTAAAAATATAACAGTAAGAAACGCACATAAATGAGGAAACTCTTAAAAACACCAATAGAGTGCAAATTCCTGGGGTCAGTTTGGAGGATTATCAGGCAACGTCATGACAAGTGGTAGATGATTTAGAAATTTAATCCTGCATACCTATTCTAAAGAAATCCCGACACATGACACACACGAAAGTTTTGTATGATATGAGCAGAGTGCAGGAGCAGGAGAAGCAAAGCGAGAGGGACAGAAAATCCCAAACAGACTCTGTGCTGAGTGCAGAGGCTGACAAGAGGCTCGATCTCACAAACCTGAGATCATGACCCGAGCTGAAACCCAGACTCGGATACTTAACTGATTGAGCCACCAAGGCACCCTCACACACAGTTTTATGCTATTCTAACAGTACTCTATTTATTAAGAAAATATATTAATTTGGTGGAAGTACATGACTAAGGGGATGATGAGCACTGACTGAGAACAGCACTTATGTGTAGGTAGATACAGTGGAACTGGGAAAAAAATACTTAGGACACTCAGCCCGGATTTGTAGTGTTTTTTTTTTTTTTTATATATACATAATTTTATTACAAAAATTAAAAAAAAATGCAACATTCTAAAAAACCCAAAATTTACTATTGATACTAATTCCTACAAGTTTGCTGTGCTATAATACACAAGTCAAGAAATTAAGAAAACCATTAAATATTTAGAAACATTCAACATCAGAAGCTTTAAAATCTAACTGTATGTAGTAGCCCCTCAAAAGCTACAACCTGCATTTTTAAAAAAGTATTTTCTCTACAAAGAATCTTATCAGCTATACAAAAATCTGTACAGTTTTTATACTGAAGCTAATATTGAGCTGCACTTGAATTCACATTCTTAGCAAAACAATTGCCTGAGCACACACACACACTCCACACATATCATTACAGGATAGCCATTTATTCTTCATCTTCCTCTTCTTCCTCATCATCTTCATCTTCTTCCTCCTCTTCCTCTTCCTCCTCATCCTCTGGTTCATTCTTCTTCTTTGAACCTGTTGGCCTGCCAGGGCCCTTCTTTCCAGCTTCACTTTTGCCCTTGGCGCGATATGCAGCAATATCCTTTTCATACTTCTCCTTTAGCTTTGCTGCTTTCTGTTCATACGGTTGTTTATCTTTGGCTGACTGTTCAGACCACATTTCACCCAATTTTTTTGCAGTATCCCCAATGGATAAACCAGGGTGTTCACTTTTGATCTTTGGGCGATGTTCAGAGCAAAACAGGAAGAAAGCAGACGGAGGCCTTTTAGGAGCATTGGGATCTTTTTTCTTTCCTTTCTTGTCACCTTTGGGAGGCACATAATTTTTCATCTCCCTGTCATACCGAGCTTTGTCACTTTTTGCCATATCTTCAAATTTCGACTTCTCCTTTGCAGACATGGTCTTCCATCTCTCCGAACATTTCTTGGAAAATTCGGCGAAATTGACGGAAGAGTCCGGGTGTTTCTTCTTGTGCTCTTCCCGGCAGGTCTGCACGAAGAAGGCGTACGAGGACATCTTGCCCCGCGGCTTGTTGGGGTCTCCTTTACCCATGGTGACAGGCGGCGTCTGGTGGTAGCTTTTCTGAGAGTCCCGCGAAGAGGCCGGATCCAACAGAGGCGCTTCCTTCCCAGGGCTCCGGCGTGAACTGGTTTATCGCTAACGCAATCCTCAGCCTCTTGTTTTGCAGAGTTCTCCGCGCCACGGCAACTTGACGAGCCTCGGTTTTTTTTTTTTTTTTTTATATTATTTCATCTGAATGGCTGTTAATAGATATCTGACTCATTACTATGAAAACAGTTTTACATCTAATAGACTTAAAAAGGTATCATGAACCAGTTACTGATTTTAAGAAAATTAAGTAGGGATGGGGTATCTAAGTAGATAACAGCAAAACACAGAGGGAATAATCTAAATCAGAGGTCTTCAAACTCTTAGGCCTAATCCAGCCCACCACATGTTTTACTTTTTTAAATAAAGTTTTATTGGAACACAATCATACTTACCTGTTTAAATATTGAGTATAGCTGCTTTGATGCTATAACAGCAGAGCTGAATATTTGTAAGAGATCCTATGACCGCCAAAGTCTAACATGGTCCTTTAAAGGGAAAGTTGGCCAATATTCTAAATTGGTAGACATATACTTTGCTTGGTATATAATAAAACATTTTAGTTTACTGTATACTTACTGTAAGTTAGGCAGTTTAAATATATCATCTTAATTATCACTATTTTAGAGAATATTAATATTACCCCAGATTACAGTTTGAAGAAATTGAGCTTTAGAGAATTTAAGGAAATAGCTCAATCTTTCTGAATAACAAGAGACAGAAAAATAAGTTTCCCTGGTTCCAGGTCACATACTGATTTAAACCCTTCAGAAAAGGCCAGAAATTGATTTCAGAGTTCTTTATTTTCAGAATACTCTTTTTTACTGTGTCTGAGTAGAGGACATTGGGTCAAAGATAGGAAGACGTTTAGAAGATACAATACATAATGCAAGTCGAAGTTATAAAGAACCCTAAATGTTGTCCCAAATAATTAGGGGTAAAAGTTTCCCTCAGAAAAGAAATTCCATAGACGCATTCACAATGTACCCTTTTGTCATTTCTTACCCCCAAACCCTTTGTTAACTTAAAAAGCCAATGACATGATGCTACAGAATTCACCAACTCTGCTGAAGATGTTTCACAGAAGTCACATGAAATCCATGAAAATCACAGACATATTTTGAGCTTTTTATAATGAGGTACAAGAGATTAAAAAAAAATCTGCTCCTGATAGATTATAAATGGCTTAAGGATTGCAATCGTGTATATGTTGAGTAAATACTTGTATTGAGTATATATTGTTGAGTATATATACCATTTCTTGGACAATGAATTCATCATATGTCATCAGATCTGTTCAACTAGCACATTGAAAAGTTCTATGCCTAAATCAAAGTGTCATACCCTAGTTCAGAGAAAGTGGAAAGATAGACTGAGCTAAATTGAGGAGGCCTTGAGAAAATACCCCAACCATTCCGAGACAAACCAAAGAGCGAGAGAAGAGAAAGGTATAAAGGAAAAGATGAGAATGATACAGTCTAGGCATGAGCTTAATTTAACTCTGGGCTCTGACACCCGAAGGCACTGGGGTAGGTGTCCTCAACTGGGGAGAGCCAGCAAAGGCAAAGGGAAGGAATCTATGAAATCCTCAAGATAGAAGAAATCGCTGTGATAATACTGCTCAGGTTGAAGTAGATTTTTCTACACTTTTCGATTTGTGTTGTATTCTCATTTGTCCTGAGTATCTCCAGAGACTAATCCTTATTACATGCTAAGATGATAGAAGACAAATAAAGTTTCCAAGTGAAAGTTTCCCTCTCCCTCTCCTGTTCCCCCTGCCTCTGATCTCTCACTCAAGCTCTCTCTAAAATAAATATGATTTTTAAAAATTCTTGCTATATGATTAGTCATCTATTCTTTCCTACGTATGTACAAGAAGTCACATTCGTAAGTCTCCAAAACAATTTCTTTAGAGCATTTAGGGAAGAATGCATGGGGAAAGAAAATCTAGTCTGGGCAATGTGACTCTGAAGATGTTGGCTTTGGAAATTCTAGAATGTTCTATGTCGCTCCAGGAATTAGACACTGAGTACAGTGTGACTTGTGCTCCTGGGTCATTAGGATATTGAGCTATTGCCATTTATTACACTATTTTTTTTATTTTAAAAAACTCTACATAAACGAAAGGTCACATAGCAATCAGTAGCTATAGAATCTTTAAAGACTCACCTTACTTGACTGGGCATTGGCTTCTTTATCTGGAAAGTGAAGGGATTATAGATAACCTACATATGCAATCTTCTGTTTCTATGAACTGAAGGAGCCTGTTAGTAATGCAAATAGAGATCATTATAATTACAGAACCATGTAGAACTTCCATAATGTAAAAGCACTTCAGCCTCGGCCCTCAGGGGGAACTACTGGTTTGTCATTTAAAGGCAATGGCACGCAGAGTATCCATATTTCAAAGCTTGGTTCCAAAGGGCTGTGGGCCAATGTTGTGCGAATGGGTGCTCCACGCACAAAAACCCCTTAAGGGATTATTTTAGAGCAATAGGAGATTTAAATAACATGTAGAAATAATGTTACTTGAGGTGGAAAAGGACTGAGATGTGGGGGGAACAGAATAGCTGAGGTGGAATTAATTTAACTGTGGGCAGAATCTGCACGAGGCGTAAGAAGGGAGGGCACAGTAGGGCCGGTGACAAAGAATTAGTTCTCTTGAAAGGTGAAAGAGTTAGCCAAATGTATTTTCATGTACTCTTTCCAAGAGAAAAGGGGTGAAATCAAATCCCAACACGTAAGCATTAAATATATATTCTAGAAAATTATATTTATTCATAAAATCACCATGCTCTGTATTAGTCATTTTGAAGTCTACTTCATTCAGACCGCACTTTCTAGTTTAATAGTTAAATTTGCTTTTAAATGTTTTCCTTTTATTCTTTAAGAGTTGCTCAGGTTACGTTTCAGAAGAAGCAACCCAATTTTGCAGGTGGAGAAATCACCTAGTCATTACGAATTTCCACCCTGATGAACCAAGAGCGAAGGCTGGGGATGTCTCATTCCAGGCTGTATGTGAGACTGTGGGTCAGGACCTGTTGAGACAGCCAGAGAACCGGCCATTAACAGACATCCGTGAGAACTCAAAGAGGGCATCCAGCCAAATAAAAAGTATTTCTTCCCTGCCACTGATGAGACTCTTTCCAAAAGGGCATGCGCAAGGAGTTCTTTGAAACCAAAAAAGACAACACAAAATTTCTATTGGCCACGTGACCGTTCTCAAATTCTGTAATTCTTCCTGAATTTCCTCTGCTTGGTTGCCAGATAAATGCTGTTTCGTACCCCAGATTCCCCTCCTACCCTTGCTGCCTGTCCTTCTGGGATGCCGGCCCTAGGGGTTACAGTCACAGGAGCTACTGCCTTCGGACTCTCTCTGGGCACCGCAGAATGGAAGCTGGGGAAGAGAGATGCACGAAGACACTGACGTCAGGATCTTTAAATCCTCGTCCCTCTCCCCTCATCAAGGTTGACAGCGCTACCCAAAATGCTCTTCTTGATACCATTCCCTCCATGTTCTGGTAGATGCTTGCTTCCCTCAGGTCTAGGGTGGTAAACAGTTCCTCTGCTCTCTCCGGACCCCAGTTCCTACACTCAGTGTGGTTTCCCCACCCCTATAACCACCCAAGCACCGCCTTTGTCAATAAACTCTCTGGAACTTTCCCAGTATGGGAGTGCCATGGTTTCCTGCTGTGGAACCTCATTTGAAATATAGATAATAGCAACAACCCTCTCATAAGGTTGTGACGAGATTTCCATAGCCAACTATTGGTGGCCCAGTCTTCAGGTCATGCTCTATGGTCTCTGGGGAATCAGCTATGAGATGAGAGGAGACTGATGTGTTCATGTTTTCTTTAGGGAGAGGCAATCTCAATCAGCAAAAATGAGGGGCCAGGGGGTGGGAAATGGTCCCGGAAGGATGGGAAGTGACCGAGAGATGACACGTCAACCTCACTGGCTACTTCCTGACAAGCTGCAAAGACACCTAGCCAATAGCTGGCAGGTCACCTCAGGCACAAAAAAAATCTCCTCACAAGGTGACCAGAAAAACTACATCTTAAGCAATCTGACAGAGAGAAGAAGGAAGGGATGCATTTTCTGAATGACCCTCTCTGGTTTTTCCCTTGGTCAAATTTGGTCTCAAAGAGTATTAACTTCCCAGGATTTCAGTTCATGCCATCAGCTGTGTCTGTGGCCGCTTGGGAAGCCAAGTTTCAGGCTCTCTGGTATGGGTTTCATCCACATCCAGAAAAAGCAAATAAAGAGTCATCACATCATTTTAGACAATAGTTGAAACTAAATACAGACACACACACACACACACACACACACACACATACAGTGGAAGAAAGAGGAGTCATCACAGCTCTGAGAAGGTACCTAAGCACTATCTGGTTCTTGGACAAGGCCATCATTATCATCATTCTCATCATGCCCCATACCTTAGACATGCATCCTTGCTTTCCTGTCATATGACCTTCCTTAGATTGCCTTGTGTCGCAGTCCTAACACAAGGGGTGAATCCAGAAAAGATAGCAAAGCATGCAATCAATCCCACATTTGCTATGGCTAAGTGGAAAGAGAAGGTGGGAGGAGGCCTGAGCTGGGGCATCCCAGGAGAACTCTCTCTTCTGGGGATTTTGAACTGGGACAGAGGGAGAGTGATGTGAAAAGATGATGGAAGATACCTGGGAAATGACAGTAACTGCCTGAACTAAAACTCAGACAGAAAGCTAGGACAGTAAGACAGTGCTGTGAGGAATGGTAGAGATGCTTGTGCTCCCTCTAGGTTACATGCAAGGTATAATCTACTGTGAGAAAGAAGAAGAGAGGTCACAGGTTTCCATATAGAGCAGCTCTGCAAACCATGCAAAGTGAAGCAAATTTTTAGTGAGAAGCAGAGACAAGAGGCCACCAGTTCCACAGGGAAATGGAGAAGATGGCCCTGGTTCCAGGTGTTCTGTGCCACCCAAATGTGTTCTGTTTTCTATGCTTGGATTTTTGTAAAATTTCATTGTCTCCCATGCAATAGTCAAGATTTTTTTTTTTAGATTTTTAAAGTGAGAGACTCTAGTCAAAACAAACACAAACAAAAATAACATATTAACTCATAAGCCTAGAATGTCAGTAAAGAATGTGTCTTCAGGTAGGGTTTGATCCAGGAATTTAACAGTATCATCAGGAAATCGATCTAATTTTCTTTTTCTCCTTGGTTCTCTTCTCCCTCTTTAGACCTCATTCTCTGCTGTATTTCTGTGCAATGTGGAAGCAGAGGTAATCTTTAATAATCTTCAGCAATACTGATCACTAGAGGAACAGCTAGCTCCATCACAAAGGGAATAAGAAAGCTCTAAATGGAAAAGATGCTGAGAAGATGAAGAAGGTAACAGATACCCACTACATTCCTTTATTCTGCTTTTGGGAATCAAATAATCTCAGGGATCTATCCTTCTTGCGCCTCTGACCCACTTAGTCCTTAGAAACAAACAAACAAACAAAAAATTGAAACATAGAGCATTTCTGAGCATCGAGTAATTTCCAAGTCCCCAGTGGATTTGAGGAACATGTTAATAAACAGAAAATTGAAATACAAGGTGGTCAGTATGGTAGGAAGGCACATAGAAGATACAGAAACATTAGCCAGGACTTTAAAATTTTCTCTAATTGCTTTGTTAAACTTGCTTTCAAACATGTTGTCAATACCAACTTAAAGTGTTTTCTGGATTGCATTTTGAGAAGAATCAAAAGTAACATGGATATTCCTGTGATCAGATATGTGATAGGCATTCATTACCTGGGAAGATGGTGGATGTTGACAAAAAAGAAATATTCCGAAGAAAAGTAAGGGCAAGTGGTGGAGGTCCTCCTAGATTCTTAATAACAGGCCAGCGACCCCGAAGACCAGTCTTGCTGTCTGTTAACCAGTAGCCCCTGAACAGCCTAAAGCAGGGACTGAGGATATGTGAGAGAGTTCATGGTGTATTTCCATTACCTTGACCGTAGTCTCTCATGGCAGTAGATGTTTTTACTGGCTGTGTTCTCCCAGGTCCCCTGGATGTTCCTAGAACACAGAAACAGAAACAAGTTCTTTTCTGTATAGTCTCAAGTCCTCTTCCTTCTTTGCAGCTTTTGGCTCTTTAGGTCTTCAGTTTCCAAATGATATTTAAAGTCTTTTAAAAATTCTGTGGCATATTTTAGAATTTTAACTATCCCGTCTATCACAAATGTTTACTGGAATTTGCTTACCAAGCCTGATGCTGGGGAGCAATAACAACTCTTGCTACATATATAAGCTTAACGTAATATGGCTACTTTCATGCTAGATCGTTTTGTGGGCATTTCACAGGCACATGGTAAACATCAGTAAAACTTCATTTCCTCTTGTTCTTGAGGATGATTTAATTCAGAAAGTGTGTGTGAATGTGCAAGCCTGCTCAGGTATACCTTTAGTATGCAAGTTTAATTTTAAAATAATTGTGTTCATTTTTCAGAAAATGAAGCGTTTTCTCTATTTCTTTTGGTAAACTTGTTTGGTTTTCAGGAGAAAGAAGCACACAGAAGAAAGAAATCCCATCACCTGTTAAAATCTGGGAGAACAAGGACATCTCTTCATGCATATATACATCATGCTATATCACATTTTAATAATGAGCCCTTTTGATAATAGGATTGCTTTATGCCTTGGCCGGCAAGAATTAAAGTCTATACTAGAATTTCATTTAAGCCAGTCCTTACATTTCATATCCGAATAACCCTGGAAAGAACCACTAGCCATACATTCTATTTCATTCTTATCTTTACGAGAAAAATGAGGTTTAATTTCTCCCCAGACGCACCAAGGTGTATTGCAATGCCCGTGCCTCATAACGAAAGCCGCTGGGTAGGAAGGCAAAAATTGTCAGATCAACGTCAATCTACGACTCTCAAACATTCGATCTGTCCACAAAGTGTGCACTGATGGAGGCAGTTCTGACAGATAAAGAGCATTCGCTGAATATCCATTCCTGAGAAACATCCTTCATTAATATTTACATTTCTCTCGACAGCACAATTGCCGCAAGCATAGGTTGGGGTAAATATAGGCTGCATTTGACAAGTATACAGGCAGAGGCTCCTATTTGTCTAAAATTCCAAATACACTGGGGTCGAATATGGACCTCACTGTGTCCATGGACCTCCTGGACCTCAGACCTCAGGTGCCTTAATTCAATGGGGGGTGTGGGGGGGAACAATCATGACACTTAATTTAAGGCATGGGTGCATTCTCAGCCAGTTAACTTGTTACAGGGAAGGAACAAAGGCTGGTTTTAATGGCCATCCCCTCCCCCATCTTTTTTCCTCTTCTTCATTTTTTATTCTGCAGTAAGCAGTCACTAAAAATATATCTGGTCAATAAGGGGCAGATGAAAGTGAAGGGGTTGCTATAGGAACACAGGAATGGATGCAGAGAAATAACCACTCTAATTTCTACTGGGTTTTCATGTTGGATTTCCATTGTAGCTAAACTCAACTTCAAAAGGCATTCCTTAAGAAAGAGGCTACTTGCCATGCACAAGATTTTCTAGGAGAATTTTAGGGACTAACTTTAAACAGAAGAAACCATCTATCTGAGTAAAGCCACCAGCAGAAAACTGGCATTTCCTCTCTTCATTCCAATCCTCTTTTCAATGCATTTTTGACTAAAATCATTTTTACGCAGTTGAAGACCGGGGCATGCATTTTAATAGTGATGAAAGCATGAGTAATGAGGGCTGCCGTCCTGAGCAGCCCATGATCCTTTCCCCCTCAACCGCCCTATCCCAGTTTGACAGGCGGCATTTATATTCCAACCCTGAGACCCTCCTCTTTCGCCTTTCTGTGTAATTATCCCACTCGGAAACTATGCTCTCCTCAAGTGTTGTTTTTTCTAAAGGCGGCGGCCCCTGTGCCTTGCTTCTCACCTCCTTCGGTGTAAGCCCAGAACACCTTCTGGAGGCATTTCAGACTGACGGCCAAAATCCTTCACATTCGCCAGACCCATGGCTGAAAGGACAGGGTCCCTGCCACCACGGCCACATATAAGTCTTTCAGAGGGATAGATGGACAAAGAGCTTTGCGTGTGACTCAAAGTCTTCCATCGCAGGGAGTGCTTAGTTCAACCAAAGTCCTGCTCATAGGGAGACATTTTTACAGGTCCAACCCATGAGCTCGGCTCATTTTCTCACTCCCCTATCAAAGTTGGAGACGTAGTCTACGAGCAACTTATTCTCCAAATGAGGAGGCAAAACAGTTTCTAGGCAGTGATCAAAACGTCCCACTGATCAAGATAGCTCAGGAAATGAGATCTTTCACAAAACACCTAAGTGGCAAGACTCTAGGCGGGCTGCCCTTCCTTCTCTAGTAAGTCAGGGGCAAAGGTCAAATGTTCACTCTTGCCCTGCTGAAAAAAAATGGTTTACGCTTGACGGGGGAGGAACGGTGGCTCATCTGATGGCCTTACTACTCCATTTGGCTTGGTTCAGGAAAGTGGTTTTCACCTGCAGCATCAAAGGGAAATAGAGGGTTCGAGGAAGAAAAAGAGCAAGAAGGAAGATGAACCTCCCCAAGAGAAAAGCTGCACCAAAGAATTATTTAAATCTGTGAAATGATTTATGTCAGTGGGGGCGGGTAATTACTATCTCTGCAACTTATGAAACAATCAAGCACAAATTACATACATGGGGTCAAACACTGGAAGCTGTTAGTACTCGTTTATCCTGCCACAGCATTATTGACATAAATAGTGTCTTTGCAAGAGCTTTTATTCCTGGGAGTATTATCACGTGTCTGAGAGTGGGCAAAAAATGAGTATTAAAGCAATGTTTGTGTCGCACGTTCCTGACCAAATAGCCAAACAGTAAGACTCAAGACTGTGTCTGCCAATTATCCTGGACACACTCTACCAAAGCACCTTGCATATATTATAACATTGCCTACTTTTTGGGGTGACATTGTGCAGATAGTTGAATATATTTTAAAAGATTCTTCCAAGACCGAAGCGAATAATTTATCAAAAATGTTGGACCGATCAATGTTGTCCAAAAATACCAATGTTTATATAATAAACAGTTCTTCCTCAAACCCCACAAGAAAACCCATTATCCTAGGAAATGAAACATACCATTCCACAAAATATTTCTCCTGTTTTTAAGATGCTGGGTTTTTTGGTTTGTTTGTTTAATTTTTTATTTTTTTATTAGCATATAATGTATTAGTAGCCCCAGGGGTACAGGTCTGTGAATTGCCAGGTTTACACACTTCATAGCACAAACCTTCCCCAATGTTCATAACCCAACCACCCTCTCCCTACTCCTCTACCCTGGCAACCCTCAGTTTGTTTTGTGAGATCAAGAGTCTCTTATGGTTTGCCTCCCTCCCAATCCCATCTTGTATCATTTATTCTTTTCCTACGTCCCAAACCCCCCACGTTGCCTCTCAACTTCCTCATATCAGGGAGATCATATGATAGTTGTCTTTCTCTGATTGACTTATTTCGCTAAGCGTAATACCCTCTAGTTCCATCCACGTCATCGCAAATGGCAGGATTTCATTTCTTTTGATGGCTGCATAGTATTCCATTGTATGTATATGTGTGTGTGTGTGTGTGTGTGTGTGTATACCACATCTTCTTTATCCATTCTAAGATGCTATTTTAAGCTGAGTCATCTTTTCTTCTCAAATTGCTGTCAAAGACAGCTGGGATAGAGGGTTATATTGAAGTCTTCTAAGACAAATAAGAGGAGTTTATAGAAGATGACTTTCATCTCCAGATTTGTTAGCTGGAGGGCAATGCCAAATGTTGAGCCTAAAAGATGAATTTAAGTTACCCTACAAAATAAAGGTTGTGGAGTGAACTGATCCCATTAGATACCAAGCTTTCCAATACAACCCATCTTGTCTTTTTAACTATGCTCCATCCATCTAATCACAAAAGAAACACATTTCTTGTTTGCTTTCAGAGACGTATTAGCATTTTTAACCTCTATCACCACTGCTCACCCAGGAAAAAAACTAATTTTGAAATTACTGAATTGGCTTATGTATGTATATGATTATTATTATAGTAAATAATCATTCCACTCCACCCATCATCGTTTTTCTGTGGGATGTATAGTCAATGGGGCAACCATTGAGGTAAAAAAATATGCTCAGTTCCTTGGGCACTGATCTACTTTTACTGCTACCCCTGGCCAAGGAAAGATGACTGTGTCTGAGATTCATGTACTCTTTGAACAACTACCTGTTCTCTCGCCTGCCTGTACTCCGACCTAAGGCAGAAGCCTGAGAGTCCATGAAACACCAATTTCCTAATCACATAACTACTTCATTACATGGGTACTGGTGTCTCTGGCTAAGACCAACAATTGGGATTCATGTTTGAATGACATTGGCTCACGTATCCCAGTCCCTGGCTGCTCAGAGCCACTACAGGCCCCACAGAAGAGTAAGGCCTTCACACTGAGAACCTACAACACAAGGCTCAGAGAAGGTCTGCATCCTGATGCCAGTAGGCTCCCGAAAAAGAAGCAAGATGGAAGAGAGTAAGATCAACCTCCCTCTCTCCATCCAATTTCTAGCTGGACAAGTCATTTCTGTAGAGAGGGGAGTCAGTGGTTTAAAAGGCCAACTACAATACTCTCCCTGGGCCCCATCCAGAAGGAAGCATGGAGACAAGGAAAAAGGGACCCCCTCCACCTCAATGCATGCCTTTCCTCTCCTAGCAGGGTACAGAAAAAAAAGTGTTCTAAATGGAAACTCACCAGTCTGAAATAATTAATTTGCCTTTGTAAGTTCTAAATTTAATACAAAGAAGTGATTTATATATTAGAGTAATTTAGCTCATTAGTTTCTGATATTAAGCCTATTTTCACTAGCATGGATCCTTTGCTATTAGCCTTACCTGTATTGTAATAGGAAAATGGGTATAGATTTTAAATTTTTCACTATTTCAACAATTATTTTCTCTCAGCTTAAAACCAACACACACACACACACCCACACACACACACACACACTGTTGGGTTGCTCCGTCTACTGTGTATTTATTACTGTTTCTAAAAAGAAACTTCCCAGATATCTCACACCAACACAGTATAACAAACTGTGCTTTGTTTACATGGAGTATATCTTGTCCCTAACTTATCCACCATCCATTAGCTCCTTTTGTACAAAAGATATGGGTTCTTTTTTAAGTTGTACCAGTGTTTTTGAGCCCAACGTTTTATTTGATAAAAATGAAAGTTTAGGTGAATTATATTTCATGTGCTTTGTAGAATCAATATACTTAGAACCCTCAAATATCCCTTTCATCTTTGACTTCCAAATGTTTGAGATTAGCTAAAAACTGCAATATAAAGAAAACATGACATCAAGAAGGATGAGTTTCAACTTTTCTCGCATCAACACAGAAGAACAAGACTATAGCAGATCTGCCCTGTCATACTCCCTCAGACATGCTACGTCGGAAGTACCTTACGTCAGCCACATGAGTAATTAAGTTGAGCAGAACAAGCAATTCACTCTTTCCTTGTATCATGTGCAGTTGGAAAATAATCATCAGACACTTCATGCCAGCTGCTAGGGCCACAAGATGAATAACCCAGGTACTTAAATGCATGGATGCGTCAGCAAAGAAGGTCTCCTTGTACAGCTATCTCCAAATCTTTCTCAGGAGCAATGGGCAGACTGTGGTGGTTCTTCATTAAATATACACATGGCGGTTTCTGAGAGAAAGAAGATCTTGTGGAGCATCGTGGAAGATTATTCTGGAAAAGTAGCATGTCAGGTCTATCTTGAAGAAAGCGTAAGGTTCAGATCCACAGGGAGGAGTGGGGGAGTAATCCAGATGAGAGCATAGAGGAGCATTCTGGAAGCCCAAGAATGAGATAGAGATGAACCTGGTGCCTCAGCCTGGCTTCCCCGGAAGTTGACGCCTCAGACTAAGAGCCCAAATGGTGTTATTTTAAGAGGAAATGCAACCCTAGGCAATAGGGGTAAAGGCTTAAGAGGAATGAAGTTGGGGAGAGGGAAGAGCCAGTATGAGGATGAATTTTTGTAACCAGTGTTGACAAATAAAACCAATCGCTCCATCCTTGGGAACACTTATCCGGAAGCCCAGCTTCATTTCATGACCAAATGACAATGGATGAAGCAAGGTGGGGAAAGGGGGAAACTTTTCACAGTGGTGACCAACTTCAATTGGTCAAGAGCCCTCTAGGAGTGATATTAACTCCATCCTACCTGCTAGTTGGACTTGTCTGAGTGCAGACACCCAACAGGCTTTTAGGGAAGCAATAACAGTAGAGCCCCAGGGCAATTATCCTCAATATTAAATTAAGTTTTGGGAAGCTTGCTCTAATGAAATGAGCAAGCAGATGGCAGGTGAGGTTATGAAAAGGGGACTAGAAACAGCAATGTATGTTGTCATGCTATTGTAATGGATTTAGCAGGGAAGTCACATGGACAAGGACCGTGGCTGTAATGATAGGACTGGCAAAGCACTGGGCCAGGAGTCAGGGGACCTGGATTCTGGTCCATATGCCACTCATGATTCACTTTCTGAGCTCCGACATGTGAAATTACTACTCTGGGTCTCCATTTTCCAGGCTCTATTACCTCATCAAGTTAAGAGACAAAAGACATTGTATTGGAAATCCTCTTGTAAAATGTGAGAGGTCATTAAAATCATCAGAACATATGAACAAGGAGAATTGCACTGTATTTTACTGTTTGCTTCACCTACATTTACAGACATCAAAGGTCAAAGACCAGGAAGAACACTGGGGTCCACACTCTCAGCTTTATGTAAATACAGTCTGCATACTGAAATAAAATCAATATGGCTGAGGCAATTAACCACATGATTAGAAATTGTGACAATTAAAACAACCCACAATGGAAAAACAAATTTCTGTGTAGAAAGAACAATACTGTTCTCACTGGATTGTTTACAATAAATAAATTTTCTAAATTCTAAGCTCTCAGTCATAACTTACTTTGTAAGCACAAAACATCTTGCTTTATAACTGGAGATATTTAGTAACTATTGCTTTGTCTACATAAGAAAAACTAATTTTTTTTTAAATAAGGTAATTATTTAGATGATAAAATCCTTAAAATCCCATTCGATTCATTCATCTTAATTTTAGTAAAAAAAAAAAAAGGCCCTTTACCTAGATTATCAAGATAATTACTTCAATGTGTACTTCATAAGCAAACAGAGATCTTTTATTTTCTTCCATTAGCTACCTCAAATCACTAGGACCATTCTGTCCTAGCTCTGTCATTAAAATGTCCCTACTACCCACTCCAACTGTTCCAACCTGCAGCCTACCTTACCCCTAGGCACTGGAACCGGCACAGACTGTGAATGGAATTTCAAGTAACCAGTAACACCACTAACATTTTCTCTGGTTTTAGCATCTATGGATAAAGGATTCACTGTTTAAAAAAAAAATAGGACACAAAGTGCTGGTGGGTGGGAGACTATAACAATGGACACATTTTGAGTTATTGCTGTTCTGTGAGTCAAGGGACTTCTGTTCTTCTTCTAGTTCCAATGACTGGCTGTGACCTTTAGCAAGTAGCAAAGCTTATGTGAGCCCCAGTTTCAGCAAGTGTTAATAAATACATGAGACTGAATGTTCTTGAAGGTATTTTCTAGCTCTGATATTCAAAGTTTATGGAAGCAGCAAAATGAAATGGTTTTCCCAAGAATACGACCTGTTACAATTCAGGTTTAACTGGTCCAACTAGGTTTTATCACATCATAGGAAGAGCAGCCACCACCACTAAAGTCATTCATGCTAAACTGGACAAAACTCACTTAAGTTGATTGCTTCATTCATCAATGCCTGAGTCTGGTCCTCTCAATTGTTGGGACATTTGTGATGAAAACAGAGCAACTGATATTATAAAGGTCAATTATGACAAGTACATGCCCCATCCTCCTTTTCCTGTGCAAAATAATCCCTGATACATTCAGGAATACACAGCCTTGGCCTCTTTCCTTGAACTATTTCTACTTCCTGAAAATCATTCTTCACCTTCTGGTACTGGGCAGTCAAAGACAATCACAGGATTCACTCATTCAGCTGAGCCGCCATGTCAAGTGCTTACCAAAGTCTATTCTTCCACCAGAGTTCTCCATACTCTTTTTTCTAGCCCACCCCCTCTTCTTACCCCATTAATCTTCTCCAGGTTCTTTGGTTCTCTCGGTGGCGGGAGCCTCTCGATTTCATCTGGAGTGAATACTTATCTCTAAATCAACAAGCTAAACCCCCAACAATGTATTTTGCCTTGCTTCAGAAATACAGGGCAACTCATGAAGAAACACATTGGGTAGAAAAATGAAATATATTCTCCATTTGGAAGAGGGTTGAGGCAATGAAAAACTAAAGGTAATAATGTGAAGATTCCAGGAGGTAAGTTAACATTTATGCCATAAAGTCCTGTGCACACAGTAAAGGGAGAGCTCTAATTTGTTACTCCCCTTAGATCTGTCAGCAAGAAGAGGAAAAGATGACTACTTATGTAATTTACTGTGTTCATAAGATAAAGATATACCAGTTGCTCTGAAGAAGCAGAGAGAAATACCTCTTCCAGACTCCTATACGAAGGATTCTCTGTCATGTGCTGAACCAGCAACTTAATCCTTCTGGTAAGTAAGTCATAGAGCTTCCTAGCTTTGTTTCTGATGATATCCTTCGATATAAGCTGATGACAAGCCAAAGGGGCAGTGTAAGAAAATCAATACACAGGATGTAGATAAAGATGTAATTGGATTGAATCCAATGAGACATTTTCCATTATTGAGAATATTCTGTGTCTCAACCAAATGTTTGGTAGCCATTGTGTAGCAATGCAGTTAAGGTAATCTGTGCCAATGTCTCCCCAAAGTGCCGGGCGACAGTTAAGGGACCAGCCAAATGCTTGATCATCCTGCCAAGCCAGGGATAGAACTGCCATTCTTTTATGAAAATGGAACTGATTAACAAGAGCAAGTGCCCACACAGAACCCCAAGCCACACATTCCCTGAGCTGATTGAGGATCACCCACAAGGCAAAGGGCCTCTTTATGAAGAGCAGTGACCACAACCCAGGGGCGCCAGGACAGGTGGGAGTCCCAGATGTGACGCCACCCAATGTAACTGTTAGTCCAGTCTGTGAAAATTCTTTTTTTTTTTTTTTTAAAGATTTTATTTATTTATTTGACAGAGAGAGATCACAAGTAGGCAGAGAGGCAGGCAGAGAGAGAGGAGGAAGCAGGCTCCCTGCTGAGCAGAGAGCCCGATGCAGGCCTCAATCTCAGGACCCTGAGATCATGACCTGAGCCGAAGGCAGCGGCTTAACCCACTGAGCCGCCCAGGCGCCCCAGTCTGTGAAAATTCTACAGCAACTAAAACCAAAAAATCTACCTTGCCCATTAAATAATAAATCAAATATCAAGAAAGTACCCATGTGAAGTCTAGAGCTTTCTGGGCTATAATTTCCTCACACAGCCTGGAAAGACAAAACTGTTGCAAGCTGGTTCATAGGTATCAAGTGGATTAGATGACCTGTTAGAATGCAGCATTATTATTTACATACCAGTTAGAAACCGGGGGTCTGTTGAAACAAACCTGATAGCTTAGTGTTGGAAGGATTGCTGTGTGATCCCTTTTACTATGGAGCCCATTTCCGGTCTGGTATTACAACCTTGCCATCTTCCCCTATGAAAATGCTTGGCTTCCAATATTTTATTTTATTTTTTTTAATTTTTTATTTTATTTATTTATTTGACAGAGAGAGATCACAAGTAGGCAGAGAGACAGACAGAGAGAGAAGGAAGCAGGCTCCCTGCCAAGCAGAGAGCCTGATGCGGGGCTCGATCCCAGGACCCTGGGATCATGACCTGAGCTGAAGGCAGAGGATGAACCCACTGAGCCACCCAGGTGTCCCTTGGCTTCCAATATTTTAGAGAATGTGTAGTGTGTGTGGGATGGGGTGGTGGGGGCATCATCTTTTTAAAATTTAATTTAACAAGTATCCACTTGCCTATTCTGGCATCTGGAAAAACCCTAAGCTTCTTCATTCCCTTTCACCTTCATATTCTCCCACTTCTACAAAAGTTCAGCATTTAATCAACTGTCAACAAATACTGACTGAATCATATATTTGGGTCCAAATAAGACAGTCATAATTGACCCCACTGAAAATAATCACAATACATCAGAGTCTGCCTTGCTTGATGAATGGTACAAGTTTTAGAAAATCCCTTGATAAAAATGCATATTCTTTGATTCACCCTTAAGAACTGGGATTGGTTCCGTTTGGGGAGGGACTCCAAGGTCTGACTTTTAACAAGCTTCCCACCTCATTTGAATGTAAGCGATTCAGGAATGCAGGTTTGAAAAACATTGCAGTAGATGCTAACCAAGGTTCTCAAGGAAAATTACCAGCTCAAGGTCTGAGCCCCTATCTAGTTTGTATTCATGATCAAATGATTATAGAGGTCAGTAAGAGCTGTGAACAATCACACAAATACTAAGAACAACGCAAGATGGTCAAGTATAAAAGAGAAGTCCATAAGGGACTATGTGTGTCAAAAATTTATGCTTCTTTTGTAAACCCTTGCCTGAAAAACTCAAGTCTGTATTTTATCAAGCCAAGTGTTTTAGAAAGAAGAGATTCTAAGCTAGTAAGTCTATGCTTTCGGACAAATAAAAGGCACAGCCATTTAAAAAGGAAGCTTAGCTACATCCAGGATTTATAAGCAAATATTATGAAAACCCAGCAAAAAGGCTGCCTGGGATCCACAAATTTCAGGGCATTAGCAGACCTTTCAGCCAAATTTAAATGTCTCGCGTAGATTTATTATTCCCAAGATTTTATTGTGTTTTGTTTTGCTTCTTAATTTAATTCTCAAATAGCCTCTGGGGTTAACTAATGGTTCTAATATAAACACCGTCAGGGCAGAAACTGGAATGCCTTTAAACTTTAGGGGCCAGATACAAAGATCTGGCAATGCTATTAGCTATAGGTGGTTATTTATGAGACAGGAATGGGCGTCTCTGGAACGGCAGCTCTGACGCTGTGAATTTTCAGGTGGGGCAATTATAGGAAGGTGAACTTCTTGCCTGGTGATATCATTTATTCATTCAAATATCATTAAGCATTAAATTAACATTTAATAGATGCTTAATGATATTTTCAATGTTTATTTTCAAACAAATTCTGACAGGGACTTAGAAAGCTAAGGTAAATTAACTCAACTCTCTACTATCAAAAGCTCACATTCTGTGACTCAGTTGGAGTAACAGTAACAGAGGCACATATAAGACATCACGAGAAAGGCCAAAAACTCAAGGCATCTCTGGAAGAGATGATGCCTTAATTAAGACTTTTTTTTTTTTTTCCCCAGAACAAGAGTGCAGAAGCATGGGGGGTGGGGGGCAGCAAGGGCAAAGAGAGAGGGAGAGAAAAAAGCTCAAGCAGATACCAAGATGAGCGTGGAGCCTGATGCTGGGCTCAGTCTTACAACCACGAGATCATGACGTGAGCCAAACCGAGTCAGTGGATCAACCCACTGAGTCACCCAGGTGCCCCCCACCTTAAAGGGAGAATAAGAGTTTAGACAGGGGGAGAGGGAGAGACAATCTAAGGACTTCAGACAGGGAGTAGATGAATTCAGTGAGGGACAGCAGGAAAAGTGATGGGACCATATCACCATTATGTGAGAGTAAATGAGTGGTAAGGCTTGAGGATGGAAAGTCATGAAGGGGTCAGATCATGGAGTGTTTTTCTTTATAAACCTTAGGAGTGTTTGAGCCAGCCAATGGAATTCTCAAAAGAACAGGGAGGGGGTCATTGCAAAGACAATATACTGGGAAGCAAGCCTTTTTTAATCAGGAAAGAATGAGTTATGAGTATTCTTTTCATTTAAGGAATGTTGGCCCTTAAAGAGGGAGATAATTAAGCCCAAAGGTTTTCTTGCTCAACGTCTGATTACATCAGAAAAACATTGATCCTTAGTGGAATACCACAGATTCATAAAGTGTGGTGGTCGTTCTTGGTACTTCTCATTCTAGATCCTTCTCCAAAGAAAAGTGAATATGAAGCTACAACAAATGGTGGTCAGTCCTCTTTTCCCTAAGGCTTCCTGGATCAGAAGGGGAACAAATCAGTCACCTATGATTAGAGGAACTTCATTTTAAGGATGAATGGGATCAAGCTTAGAAAAAAAGACATCAGTCTTTTTAGTTTGCATTGTTCCAGTAACAATGATAAGATCACAAGACTTTCCAGCCTCTTCCATTCCTGTGTCTTGAAGATTACATACTTATAGCATCCTGTGCTATCACTCCCGTAATTTTCCTGCTTTTTTTTTCAACATTTCTCATCAAATCAGAACAACTAAAAACATCTTAAATTGAAGAATATCTTTCTGTAAAACCATTCATTTTTAAAGCAAATTAGGTGGAGACAACTCACAATTAGAGAAGCAATAGGTGTACATTAAAGAACATTTGTCCTCCAGATTTATGTTTCACTCATGAATGACCTCATCATAGAAAGAAAGTAGCGTAATTTATATCAATAATTTGCTTCTGTGATGTGTGAAGAAAATAATACCCCATGATCAATTAAAGATGCTTTTAGGACTGCATTTTATCTGCTGATTTTCCCCTATTTACATTTAGAAATGCCAAGTCACAGGAACAGAATTATAAAGATGGTCCATTTGGGGCCATTTGGGGCTAGAGCCCTCCTTGTCTATAGTCCAAGAAGAATGGTACTGATTAAGTGGAAATGCCGTGTTGGGTTTGACTTTTTCATCACAATAATTAGAAGTGGCGAGCCCACTTCTAATTCTCTAATTTCCTAGGGTAGAGCTCACCTAAGTGGAGTTGCAACTTTTGCATAAACTGGTCAATCCCTTGGCCAAACAGATTCATTTGATTTGCCTTTTCTTTTTTTTTTTTTTTTTTAATATTTTATTTATTTATTTGACAGAGAGAGGGATCAGAAGTAGGCAGAGAAACAGGCAGAGAGAGAGGGGGAAGCAGGCTCCCTGCTGAGCAGAGAGCCCGATGTGGGGCTGCATCCCAGGACCCTGAGACTATGACCTGAGCTGAAGGCAAAGGCCTTAACCCACTGAGCCACCCAGGCACCCTGATTTGCCTTTTCAAGTGACCTTTTGAGTTGTAATCATTCACTTTCTCTTCGTGCTTTATTTCTTCTTACTTTACTGGAGAGTATTTTAGAATGTTTGTCATGAAAAGAGCTACATAAATATTAATGTATTGATAGTGTTATGGCTTTTCAAACCTATATTTCATTTCATGGGTTTTAAGAGCTACAACATTTACTGACTGCACAGAAGATATAGGTATAATGGACTTACTGAAATGCCCCAAATGTGATAAAATAGATGAATTATTAATCCCATGAAAGCCACGATGATCCTGTTTAAATGTCAAATTTTCTGAACCAATCTAGGATTTATTTATTTATTTATTTATTTATACCAACAGAGATAAAATTTGGATGTCAGAAAAATATAATGAGCACTCTAATTTCAGAAGTTCCAAGTTAATTTGGAGACACATAAAGCAAACAAAAAGCATAAAGTAGGACCTATGTGAAGTGACAAAAATACTCTAACTTAAGGCTACATGGTCATGTGTAGGTTCCTCCGGCTGGGCTTTCTGACTCCAAACCCTACAGGGGCCACGAGGTCACATGTCAACAGACTGACAGTTGCCTTCTTCGCTTTAAGGCATCTCTGGAACACATTAGATAAAAAATAAAATCACCATTAGAGGGGCATTTGGGATGGCCTCAAAGAGATGAAAAGAGCTCACCTGCTGATCCTCTTCATCCGTTATAACATAGAGAGAAATTTAAGGAACGGGAGCTTTTATACAGCACAAGTACTCTATTTCAATACAGAATTTTCTTTTTTTTTTCTTTTTTTTTTTTTAAGATTTTATTTATTTATTTGTCAGAGAGAGAGCGAGTACAGGCAGACAGAATGGTAGGCAGAGGGAGAAGCAGGCTCCCTGCTGAGCAAGGAGCCCGATGCGGGACTCGATCCCAGGACGCTGGGATCATGACCTGAGCCGAAGGCAGCTGCTTAACCAACTGAGCCACCCAGGCGTCCCAATACAGAATTTTCTATATTTAAAAATATCAATCTGTATAAAACTGACAATTCACTCAGTGCTTTATTACCATGTAGCTAGTGAGAAGACAAAATCCATAGGACAGACAAGAGATAACCTGGCAATTCCCTCCTCCAGAAGTGTTTGCCAAATAATGACATAGGAAGTGCATTGTACTTCACACTCCAAGGAACACAAAGCAAGAATACAGGGTTTCTAGTCTAAGTGTTAGGGAGCCAGAGAAAATATGAAAATATGCACGTAGAGAACTGGTAAAGTTAATACTTGGCCAGGTAGCAGTATATAAACTGCAAGAGCAGCTCTAATGGCCCCTGATTATCACAGTTGGTTAGCACTAATCTATAGAAGTATGAACCTGGGACACCTGGGTGGCTCAGTCCGTGAAGCGTCTGCCTTTGGTTCAGGTCATGATCTCAGAGTCCTGGTATCAACTCCCACATCAGGTTCCCTGCTCAGTGAGGGGTCTGCTTCTCCCTCTCCCCCTCCACACTGTTCATGCTCTCTCTCTCTTCCACACGAGCTTGCACTCTCAAATAAATAAATAAAATCTTACAAAGAAGAAAAGAAGTATGAACTTAATGTGCACCTGAGACTCGTTTCAGCGACCTAGAATCTGACCACCCACAGCACGGACCACTGTCAGTGCTTAGTTGCTGTGGCCAAGAGGAAAGAGGCCCTTGATTTTTTTTTTTTTATTATTATTATTTTTTTAATTTATCAGAGAGAGAGAGGGGGAGAGAGTGAGCACAGGCAGACAGAATGGCAGGCAGAGGCAGAGGGAGAAGCAGGCTCCCTTTTGACAAGAGCTTGCATTACACAAAAGCAAGGAGAGTAGAGAGTAAGCAAGGAGTGGAAAATTAATTCAGCAGCTGGGGGCAGCAAGGTCAGAGGGGCTGTGCCGAGCTCCATGACATCCCTGTTCACTGCCAACAGCAGAGCTGCCACCAAAAAGATCATGGGATATAATTTTGCTCTGGTTTTCGCCACCAGTCCTCTACTAGTTTTCCACTTGATTGATTGTATAAATCCATTTTCAATGAACAGAATCATGATCGGGAGCACTTGCTTCACGTAGGAGCCCTCAATGACAGAGCTAGCCAGCTCAGATTCATGACAGAGAATGTTTTAGGGATACATATGGAACTGGGGGACAAAAACTTATGAGATGAGGGGAGCCTGGGTAGTTCAGTGGGTTAAAGCCTCTGCCTTTAGCTCAGGTCATGATCCCAGGGTCCTGGGATCGAGCCCCACATCGGGCTCTCTGCTCAGCAGGAAGCCTGCTTCCCCCTACCCCCTGCCTGCCTCTCTGCCTATTTGTGATCTCTCTCTCTCTCTGTCAAATAAATAAATAAAATCTTTTTTAAAAAAAAATATAAAAAATAACCTTATGAGATGACATAACTGTCTACCTAGCCGTCTTAGGCTTCAGCTGAAAAAATGTTGGAAAAAACAGAAGTCATTAAAATATAATCATATTGGAGGAGTCAAGATGGCGGAGAAGTAGCAAGCTGAGACTGCTTCAGCTAGCCGGAGATCAGCTAGATAGCTTATCTAAAGATTGCAAACACCTGAAAATCCATCGGCAGACCGAAGAGAAGAAGAACAGCAATTCTGGAAACAGAAAAACAACCACTTTCTGAAAGGTAGGACCAGCGGAGAAGTGAATCCAAAGCGACGGGAAGATAGACCCCGGGGGGAGGGGCCGGCTCCCGGCAAGCTGCGGAGCAACCGCGCACAAAATCAGGACTTTTAAAAGTCTGTTCCGCTGAGGGACATCAGTCCAGAGGCTAAACCGGGGCGAAGCCCACGCGGGGTCAGCGTGGCCTCAGGTCCCGCAGGGTCACAGAAGGATCGGGGGTGTCTGAGTGTCGCAGAGCTTGCGGGTATTGGAACGGGAAAGCCGGCTACAGAAACAGAGCCGACAGTAAGCTCACAGCTCGGTGTTACCTTGAACCGATCGCAGGCTCGGTGAGCTCGGAGCGCGGCCGGAGGTCAGGCAGACGGGAGTAACTGGGCGCTGTTCTCTGAGGGCGCACTGAGGAGTGGGGCCCTGGGCTCTCGGCTCCTCCGGGCCGGAGACCAGGAGGCCGCCATTTGTGTTCCCGTCCTCCGGAACTCTACGGAAAGCGCTCAGGGAACAAAAGCTCCTGAAAGCAAACCCGAGCGGATTACTCACCCCGGCCCCGGGTAAGGGCGGTGTAATTCCGCCTGGGGCAAAGACACTTGAGAATCACTACAACAGGCCCCTCCCCCAGAAGATCAACAAGAAATCCAGCCGAGACCAAGTTCACCTACCAAGCAGTGCGGTTTCAATACCAAGGAGAGCAGCAGAATTCCAGAGGAGGAGAAAGCCAAGCACGGAACTCATGGCTTTTTTCCTGTGATTTTTTTTTGTCTTGCAGTTAATTTAATTTTTTTCTTTTTCATTTTTTTTTTCTTTTTTTCTTTTTCTTCTCGCCTTCGGGTAATTTTTTTTTTTTTAACTGTTACCTTTTTCTTTTTTAACGATTTTTTACTAGTTTATCTAATATATATATTTTTCCTTTTTTACATTTTTCTCAGGTGTTTTCTTTTTTTTAAAAAATTTTTTTTTCTTTTCTTTTTTTTTCTTTCTTCCTTTTTGAACCTCTTTTTATCCCCTTTCTCCCCACTCACGATTTTGGATCTCTTCTAATTTAGTTAAAGCATATTTTCCTGGGGTTGTTGCCACCCTTTTAGTATTTTACTTGCCCCTTCATTTACTCTTATCTGGCCAAAATGACAAGACGTAAAAATTCAACGCAAAAAAAAGAACAAGAGGCAGTACCAAAGACTAGGGACCTAATCAATACAGACATCGGTAATATGTCAGATCTAGAGTTCAGAATGACAATTTTCAAGCCGGGCTCGAAAAAAGCATGGAAGATATTAGAGAAACCCTCTCGAGAGATATAAAAGCCCTTTCTGGAGAAATAAAAGAACTAAAATCTAACCAAGTTGAAATCAAAAAAGCTATTAATGAGGTGCAATCAAAAATGGAGGCTCTCACTGCTAGGATAAATGAGGCAGAAGAAAGAATTAGTGATATAGAAGACCAAATGACAGAGAATAAAGAAGCTGAGCAAAAGAGGGACAAATAGCTACTGGACCACGAGGGGAGAATTCAAGAATTAAGTGACACCATAAGACAAAACAACATTAGAATAATTGGGATTCCAGAAGAAGAAGAAAGAGAGAGGGGAGCAGAAGGTATACTGGAGAGAATTATTGGGGAGAATTTCCCCAATATGGCAAAGGGAACGAGCATCAAAATTCAGGAGGCTCAGAGAACGCCCCTCAAAATCAATAAGAATAGGCCCACACCCCGTCACCTAATAGTAAAATTTACAAGTCTCAGTGACAAAGAGAAAATCCTGAAAGCAGCCCGGGAAAAGAAGTCTGTAACATACAATGGTAAAAATATTAGATTGGCAGCTGACTTATCCACAGAGACCTGGCAGGCCAGAAAGAGCTGGCATGATATTTTTAGAGCACTAAACGAGAAAAACATGCAGCCCAGAATACTATATCCAGCTAGGCTATCATTGAAAATAGAAGGAGGGATTAAAAGCTTCCAGGACAAACAACAACTGAAAGAATTTGCAAATACCAAACCAGCTCTACAGGAAATCTTGAAAGGGGTCCTCTAAGCAAAGAGAGAGCCTACAAGTGGTAGATCAGAAAGGAACAGAGACCATATACAATAACAGTCACCTTACAGGCAATACAATGGCACTAAATTCATATCTCTCAATAGTTACCCTGAATGTGAATGGGCTAAATGCCCCTGTCAAAAGACACAGGGTATCAGAATGGATAAAAAAACAAAACCCATCTATATGTTACCTCCAAGAAACTCATTTTAAGCCCGAAGACACCTCCAGATTTAAAGTGAGGGGGTGGAAAAGAATTTACCATGCTAATGGACATCAGAAGAAAGCAGGAGTGGCAATCCTTATATCAGATCAATTAGATTTTAAGCCAAAGACTATAATAAGAGATGAGGAAGGACACTATATCATACTCAAAGGGTCTGTCCAACAAGAAGATTTAACAATTTTAAATATCTATGCCCCCAACGTGGGAGCAGCCAACTATATAAACCAATTAATAACAAAATCAAAGAAACACATCAACAACAATACAATAATAGTAGGGGACTTTAACACTCCCCTCACTGAAATGGACAGGTCATCCAAGCAAAAGATGAGCAAGGAAATAAAGGCCTTAAACGACACACTGGACCAGATGGACATCACAGATATATTCAGAACATTTCATCCCAAAGCAACAGAATACACATTCTTCTCTAGTGCACATGGAACATTCTCCAGAATAGATCACATCCTTGGTCCTAAATCAGGACTCAAACGGTATCAAAAGATTGGGATCATTCCCTGCATATTTTCAGACCACAATGCTCTAAAGCTAGAACTCAACCACAAAAGGAAGTTTGGAAAGAACCCAAATACATGGAGACTAAACAGTATCCTTCTAAAGAATGAATGGGTCAACCGGGAAATTAAAGAAGAATTGAAAAAAATCATGGAAACAAATGATAATGAAAATACAATGGTTCAAAATCTGTGGGACACAATAAAGGCAGTCCTGAGAGGAAAATATATAGCGGTACAAGCCTTTCTCAAGAAACAAGAAAGGTCTCAGGTACACAACCTAACCCTACACCTAAAGGAGCTGGAGAAAGAACAAGAAAGAAACCCTAAGTCCAGCAGGAGAAGAGAAATCATAAAGATCAGAGCAGAAATCAATGAAATAGAAACCAAAAAAACAATAGAACAAATCAACGAAACTAGGAGCTGGTTCTTTGAAAGAATTAATAAAATTGATAAACCCCTGGCCCGACTTATCAAAAAGAAAAGAGAAAGGACCCAAATAAATAAAATCATGAATGAAAGAGGAGAGATCACAACTAACACCAAAGAAATACAAACTATTATAAGAACATACTATGAGCAACTCTACGGCAATAAATTTGACAATCTGGAAGAAATGGATGCATTCCTAGAAACATATAAACTACCACAACTGAACCAGGAAGAAATAGAAAGCCTGAACAGACCCATAACCAGTAAGGAGATTGAAACAGTCATTAAAAATCTCCAAACAAACAAAAGCCCAGGGCCAGATGGCTTCCCGGGGGAATTCTACCAAACATTTAAAGAAGAACTAATTCCTATTCTCCTGAAACTGTTCCAAAAAATAGAAATGGAAGGAAAACTTCCAAACTCATTTTATGAGGCCAGCATCACCTTGTCCCAAAACCAGACAAGGATCCCACCAAAAAAGAGAGCTATAGACCGATATCCTTGATGAACACAGATGCAAAAATACTCAACAAAATACTAGCCAATAGGATTCAACAGTACATTAAAAAGATTATTCACCACGACCAAGTGGGATTTATTCCAGGGCTGCAAGGTTGGTTCAACATCCGCAAATCAGTCAATGTGATACAACACATCAATAAAAGAAAGAACAAGAACCATATGATACTTTCAATAGATGCTGAAAAAGCATTTGACAAAGTACAGCATCCCTTCCTGATCAAAACTCTTCAAAGTGTAGGGATAGAGGGCACATACCTCAATATCATCAAAGCCATCTATGAAAAACCCACCGCAAATATCATTCTCAATGGAGAAAAACTGAAAGCTTTTCCACTAAGGTCAGGAACACGGCAGGGATGTCCATTATCACCACTGCTATTCAACATAGTACTAGAGGTCCTAGCCTCAGCAATCAGACAACAAAAGGAAATTAAAGGCATCCAAATCGGCAAAGAAGAAGTCAAATTATCACTCTTCGCAGATGATATGATACTATATGTGGAAAACCCAAAAGACTCCACTCCAAAACTGCTAGAACTTATACAGGAATTCAGTAAAGTGTCAGGATATAAAATCAATGCACAGAAATCAGTTGCATTTCTCTACACCAACAGCAAGACAGAAGAAAGAGATATTAAGGAGTCAATCCCATTTACAATTGCATCCAAAACCATAAGATACCTAGGAATAATCCTAACCAAAGAGACACAGAATCTATACTCAGAAAACTATAAAGTACTCATGAAAGAAATTGAGGAAGACACAAAGAAATGGAAAAATGTTCCATGCTCCTGGATTGGAAGAATAAATATTGTGAAAATGTCTATGCTACCTAAAGCAATCTACACATTTAATGCAATTCCTATCAAAGTACCATCCATCTTTTTCAAAGAAATGGAACAAATAATGCTAAAATTTATATGGAACCAGAAAAGACCTCGAATAGCCAAAGGGATATTGAAAAAGAAAGCCAACGTTGGTGGCATCACAATTCCGGACTTCAAGCTCTATTACAAAGCTGTCATCATCAAGACAGCATGGTACTGGCACAAAAACAGACACATAGATCAATGGAACAGAATAGAGAGCCCAGAAATAGACCCTCAAATCTATGGTCAACTCATCTTCGACAAAGCAGGAAAGAATGTCCAATGGAAAAAAGACAGCCTCTTCAATAAATGGTGCTGGGAAAATTGGACAGCCACATGCAGAAAAATGAAATTGGACCATTTCCTTACACCACACACAAAAATAGACTCAAAATGGATGAAGGACCTCAATGTGCGAAAGGAATCCATCAAAATCCTTGAGGAGAACACAGGCAGCAACCTCTTCGACCTCTGCCGCAGCAACATCTTCCTAGGAACAACGCAAAAGGCAAGGGAAGCAAGGGAAAAAATGAACTATTGGGATTTCATCAAGATCAAAAGCTTTTGCACAGCAAAGGAAACAGTTAACAAAATCAAAAGACAACTGACAGAATGGGAGAAGATATTTGCAAACGACATATCAGATAAAGGACTAGTGTCCAGAATCTATAAAGAACTTAGCAAACTCAACACCCAAAGAACAAATAATCCAATCAAGAAATGGGCAGAGGACATGAACAGACATTTCAGCAAAGAAGACATCCAGATGGCCAACAGACACATGAAAAAGTGCTCCATATCACTCGGCATCAGGGAAATACAAATCAAAACCACAATGAGATATCACCTCACACCAGTCAGAATGGCTAAAATCAACAAGTCAGGAAATGACAGATGCTGGCGAGGATGTGGAGAAAGGGGAACCCTCCTACACTGTTGGTGGGAATGCAAGCTGGTGCAGCCACTCTGGAAAACAGCATGGAGGTTCCTCAGAATGTTGAAAATAGAACTGCCCTATGACCCAGCAATTGCACTATTGGGTATTTACCCTAAAGATACAAATGTAGTGATCCAAAGGGGCACATGCACCCGAATGTTTATAGCAGCAATGTCCACAATAGCCAAACTATGGAAAGAACCTAGATGTCCATCAACAGATGAATGGATCAAGAAGATGTGGTATATATACACAATGGAATACTATGCAGCCATCAAAAGAAATGAAATCTTGCCATTTGCGACAACATGGATGGAACTAGAGCGTATCATGCTTAGCGAAATAAGTCAAGCAGAGAAAGACAACTATCATATGATCTCCCTGATATGAGGAAGTGGTGATGCAACATGGAGGCTTAAGTGGGTAGGAGAAGAATAAATGAAACAAGATGGGATTGGGAGGGAGACAAACCATAAGTGACTCTTAATCTCACAAAACAAACTGAGGGTTGCTGGGGGGAGGGGGTTTGGGAGAAGGGGGTGGGATTATGGACATTGGGGAGGGTATGTGCTTTGGTGAGTGCTGTGAAGTGTGTAAACCTGGTGATTCACAGACCTGTACCCCTGGGGATAAAAATATATGTTTATAAAAAAAAAAAAAAAAAAAAGAAAGGACAAATACCCAACTTTTGTAGCAACATGGACGGGACTGGAAGAGATTATTATGCTGAGTGAAATAAGTCAAGCAGAGAGAGTCAATTATCATATGGTTTCACTTATTTGTGGAGCATAACAAATAGCATGGAGGACATGGGGAGTTAGAGAGGAGAAGGGAGTTGGGGGAAATTGGAAGGGGAGGTGAACCATGAGAGACTATGGACTCTGAAAAACAATCTGAGGGTTTTGAAGGGGTGGGGGGTGGGAGGTTGGGGTACTAGGTGGTGGGTATTATAAAGGGCACGGATTGCATGGAGCACTGGGTGTGGTGAAAAATAATGAATACTGTTATGCTGAAAATAAAAAATAAAAAAAAAATATAATCATATTCATATATAAAGATCAACCACATGAGTGTGAATAGAAAACAATACCTCATTTACAAAGGCACTTATGCACACACGCAAAAATACAACCGATTGAAATAAAGATAGCAACATGTCAATATTTATAGAGAAAACTATAAAATATATTAAATGAGGGGCACCTGGGTGGCTTAGCTGGTTAAGGCTCTGACTCTTGGTTTTGGCTCAGAATCAGGAAATGGAGCCCTGCATTGGGCTCTGCACTCAGTGCAGTCTGTTTGAGATTTTCTCCCTCTCCCTCTGCTTTTTTGCCTTTCTCTCTCTCTCTCAGATGAATGAATGAATGAATGAATAATAACTTTAAAAATATATAGATACTAAATGACATAAAGTTATATTTAAAAAATGGAGACATAGGGGCCTCTGGGTGGCTCAGTGTGTTAAGTCTCTGCCTTCGGCTCAGGTCATGATCTCAGGGTCCTGGGATCAAGCCCCACATCAGTCTCTCTGCTCAGCGGGGAGCCTGCTTCCCCCTCCCTCTCTCTGCCTGCCTCTCCGCCTACTTGTGCTCTCTGTCTATCAAATAAATAAATAAAAATCTTTTTTAAAAAATGGAGATATAATGTGTTCTCAGCTAGGAATATTGTAAAAACTGTAACTCACTCCAAACTAATATGTAAATGAAATGTGATGATAATTAAATAACACAGGACAAAATGTTATCAAACTCCCAGGTGAATAACGGGACATTTCTAAAATAGCTCTGAGTAAAGGCAGCTGATGAAAAGGGAATAATCCTACTAGATATTAAAATATCTGCAAATACTAAAACATTTGACATATTAACATATAAACCCATATGATTTTAACAGATTAAAACATTCTAGAGCCCTAGAAATTTAAAAAAAAAAAAAAGTGGCTGAACACACCATAATAGAGACCAAGATAAATTCTAGTAAATATGAGACTTGGGTCATCTCTAAAGATGGAATTGCAAACCACTGGGTAAACACAGGATTGAGAGAATAATTTGTCATTGGTATGTAGATAACAAGTTGCCATAGGGAATTGTGTAAACGGCATCTTTTACTCACTGCTTAAACCAGTGGTTCTGTATTAGTTTTCTAGGGCTCCCACATCCAGTATCATAGACTGGGTGGTTTAAGCAAGTGATTTTCTCACAGTTCTGACCATGAAGTTGTTTTCATGTCCTGGCTATTATGCTTTGATGAACGTAGGAATGTAGAAATCTCTTTAAGATACTGACTGTGTTTCCTTTGGATTATGTATACACAGGAGAATTTCTGGATCACACAGTAGTTCTAGCCCTAATTTTTTGAGAAACTGCCACACTGTTGTCCATGACTGTGTCAATATACTTTGCCACCAACAGTGTCTAAGGGTTCCCTTCCATCCACCTCCTCCATGACAATTCTGAACTCTTGTCTTGGCAACAAAGATAATCAAGTGGGAACTGTATCAAACTAAAGAACTTCTGCACAACAAAGGACACAATCAAATGAAAATGCAGTTGGTAGAATGGGGTTTGCACACAATACATTTGATAAAGAGTTATCTAAAATAAAGAATTCCTACATTTTAACGGCAAAAAAAAAAAAGCTCAAATAATCCAATTAAAAATGCACAAAAGACCCGAACAGATATTTTTCCCAAGATGGAACAAATTAATAGCCAAAAGATATATAAAAAGGTGCTCAACGTTAGGGAAATGCAAATCAAAACCCCATGAGCTATCACCCCACACCTGTGAGGAAGTCTGTTATGAAAAAGACAGCGATAACTAATCTCCTGTTCTTATAAGGACATTAGTCATATTAGATTAGAGCCCACCCTAATGACTTCATTTTACCTTAATTACTTCTTGTAAAGGCCCTATCTCCATATATTCTGAAGCCTGGGGGTTAGAAGTTCAACACATGAATTTTGGAAGAACACGATTCAGCCCATAACAAGTCATTCAGGTGGGTACCCAGACTAGCAGCAGTCTCAAACTTCTACACAGAATCACAAATGCTGGTGGCGCCTGGGCGGCTCAGTGGGTTAAGCATCTGCCTTTGGCTCAGGTCATGATCTCAGGGTCCTGGGATCCAGCTCCATGGGCTCTCTGCTCAGCGTGAAGCCTGCTTTTCCCTCTCCCTCTGCCTGGGAGTTGGAGCCTGATGAGCTGTATTTTCACGAATCCTCCAAGTGATTCTAAAGTATGGTAAAGTTGGAAGAACACTGTCTCAAACAAAAACAACTGCCTAACTGTTCCAAAATTAAAATGAGAAAAGCAAAATAAAGAGTTTGTATTGCACTGAGTAACACCCCCCCACCCAAAATCCATGTCCACCCAGAACCTCAGAATGCAACCTTGTATGGGAATAAGATCTTTGCAGATATAGTTAAATTAAGAAGAATTCATATTGATAAGGGTGTGTCCTATCTAATGACTTGAGTTTTTAAAGAAGAAAAAAATATACGGACACATGCATAGGGAGAATGCCATTTAAGAATGGAGAAAGATGCTGAAAAAGCATTTGACAAAGTACAGCATCCTTTCTTGATCAAAACTTTTCATAGTGTACAGATAGAGGGGACATACATCAATATAATCAAAGCCATCTATGAAAAACCCACAGCGAATATCATTCTCAATGGGGAAAAACTGAGAGCTTTTCCCCTAAGGTCAGGAACATGGCAGAGATGTCCACTATAAGGACTACAATTAAACATAGTACTAGAAGTCCTAGCCTTGGCAATCAGACAACAAAAAGAAATAAAAGACATCCAAATCAGTGAAGAAGAAGTCAAACTCTCATTCTTTGCAGAAGATATGGTGCTTAATGTGGAAAACCCAGAAGACTCCACTCCAAAACTGTGTGTACAGGAATTCAGCAAAGTGTCAGGATATAAAATCAACGCACAGAAATCAGTTGCATTTCTATACACCAACAGCAAGACAGAAGAAAGAGAAACTAAGGAATCAATCCCATTTACAATTGCACCTAAAACCATAAGATACCTAGGAATAAACCTAACCAAAGAGGCAAAGAATCTGTACTCAGAATACTATACAGTACTCATGAAGGAAATTGAGGAAGACACAAAGAAATGGAAAAATGTTCTGTGCTCATGGACTGGAAGACCAAATATTGTGAAAATGTCTATGCTACTTGAGCAGTCTACACATTTAAAGCAATCCCTATCAAAATACCATCAACTTTTTTTCAAAGAAATGGAACAAATAATCCTAAAATTGGTATGGAACCAGAAAAGACCCTGAATAGTCAGAAGAATGTTGAAAAAGGAAACCGAAGCTGGCAGCATCACAAGTATGGACTTCAAGCTCTACTACAAAGCTATAATCATCAAGACAGTGTGGTACTGGGACAAAAACAGACACACATAGATCATAGAACAGAATAGAGAGCCCAGAAATGGACCCTCAACTCCATAGTCAAGTAATCTTCCACAAAGCAGGGAAGAATGTCCAATGGAAAAAGACAGTATCTTTAACAAATAGTGTTGGGAAAATTGGACAGCAACATGCAGAAGAATGGAACTGGACCATTTCCTTACACCCCACATGGAAATAGTCTCAAAATGGATGAAGGACATCAAGGTGAGGCAGGAATCCATCAAAATCCTTGGAAACACAGGCAGCAACCTCTCTGACCTCAGCCACAGCAATTTCTTCCCAGAAACATCACCAAAGGCAAGGGAAACAAGGGCAAAAATGAACTACTGGGAATTCATCAGGGTCAAAAGCTTTTGCACAACAAAGGAAACAGTCAACAAAACCAAAAGATAACTGACAGAATGGGAGAAGATATTTGCAAATGACATATCAGATAAAGGGCTAGTATCCAAAGTCTATAAAGAACTCATCAAATTCAACACCCAAAGAACAAAGAATCCAATCAAAGAATGGGCAGAAGACAAATGAATAGACATTTCTGCAAAAAAGACATCCAAATGACCAATAGATACATGAAAAAATGCTCCACATCACTCGGCATCAGGGAAATACAAATCAAAACCACAGTGAGGTACCACCTCACACCAGTCAGAATGGCTAAAATTAACCAGTCAGGAAACCACAGGTGTTGGTGAGGATGTGGAGAAAGGGGAACCCACTTACACTGTTGGTGGGAATGCAAGCTGGTGCAACCACTCTGGAAAACAGTATGTGGCTTCCTCAAAAAGTTGAAAATAGAGCTACCCTATGACCCAGCAATTCTGCTACTGAGTGTTTGCCCTAAAAATAAAAATATAATGATCTGAAGGGGCACATGCACCCAAATATTTATAGCAGCAATGTCCGCAATAGCCAAACTATAGAAAGAACTTAGATGTCCATCAACATACGACTAGATAAATAAGCCCTTGTATATAAAAACAATGGAATACTATGCAGCCATCAAAAAGGAGAAATCTTGCCATTTGCAACGGCATGGATGGAACTAGAGGATATTATGGTAAGTGAAATAAGTCAATGAGAAAAAGACAATTATGATATGCTCTCACTGGTATGAGCAATTTGAGAGGCAAGACAGGGGTTCATGGTGGGTAGGGAGGGAAAATAAATGAAACAAGATGAAACCAGAGAAGGAGACAAACTGTAAGAGACTCTTAATCTCAGGACACAAACTGAGGGTTGCTGAAGGGGAGGGGCATGGGAGGGATGGAGTGGTGGGATGATGGTCATTGGGGAGGGTAAGTGCTACGGTAAGTTCTGTGAATTATGTAAGACTGATGATTCACAGACATGTACCCCTGAAACAAATAATACATCACATGTTAATTAAAAAAAACTAATGATGTACTATATATCAGCAAACTGAACATGATAATAAAAAACAAAAAACTAAAAAAAAAAAAAATAAAAAAAAAAGAATGGAGGCAGAGATCAGAGTGGCATCTCTACAAGTGAAGAACATCAAGGATTACCTGGAAAGCACCATGATCTAGAACAAATAACTAAGGATCCCTGAGAGAGGGCAAAGCCTTACCAACAACTTAATTTCAGGTTTCTGGACCCCAGAACTGAGAGAATAAATATCTGTTGGCTTAAGCCTCCAAGTTTGTGGTACTTTGTTATAGCAGCCCTAGGAAACTAATATAGAGTTCTTTTAAAACTGAAGTTTATTACATTCAAGTAAAGTTGTTTTTTTTTTTTTTTCTAATTAGCATGTAGGTATGTTTATCACCTTGAGTGTGGTAAGGATTTCACGAGTGTAGGCCCATCTCCAAACCCATCAAATTATGTACATTAAATGTGTCCAATATTTTGGTACATTAATTATACTTTAATACAGCCAGGCTTTTTTAATCTATAAAGTAAGCATCTTCCTTGTGGTAAAAAGTAATACAATAAAAAGATTAATGATAAACTGGAAAAAAGTTAACAATGCTTAACGACAAAGGCTGTTCCTTTAATGGACAAAAAGCCCAAAAAATGAGTAAGAGGAAGACAGATAACACAAAAGGTGAAAGAAGATGAAAATTTGAGAAGACACTTTATAGGACAATAAATATATATCATATATATATATCTCACCAAAAGATATGTTAAAACATAGTACCTGGCATTATTAAATAAGTGCAACTAAAATAAGATACAATGCTTTTCAACTATCAGAATGATACGTTGAATTTTAATGTTCAGTGCTCCAAGTTGGAGGGAAAAAGGCAATCTTTTGCATTCTGGGTGGAAAATAAATTGCACGCTTTTGGTAAAGCAATTTGACGGTATCTATTAGATTTTTTTATGTGCACAGCACGTCATGCCCAATTACATACACGATTATTCCAAGATACATGTGAAAGGATACTCCTTACAGGACGTTGTGCTGAGAAAAAAACAAAAACCTACCTATAACCTAAACATATATTACATATAAATCACATAGACCACCTATATGACACTATCAAATTGTGAAATATCTGAATGAAGGAAAAAATAAACAGACATTTAAAAGATTGAGGTATGTTTCTATCTACTAATACAGAAAAATTTTTTTTAATTATTTTTTCAAGATTTTTTTCTTGAAGTAATCTCTACACCTAATGTGGGGCTTGAACTTGAACCCAAGATCAAAAGTCACATGACTCACCATCGGAACCAGCCCGCTGCCCCAATACGGAAAATTTTGGGTATTTTAATAAACATGAACACTCAGGAGCAGAAAAGTGAACTTTCTTTAATTCTTTTATACATTAACAAGTAAAATGTTTTTCTGGAAGTAATTACAAAGAATGATTAACAGTGGGTACCTTTGTTAAAGGGTCTTTGGGGTATAAGAAAAAAGGCCTTTTCTGCACCTACTGCCCTTCTGTACGGTTTACTTATTCTAAGCATAGATATTCAGAGAGACACACAAAAACATGTGTAAATATCATGCTAATTTATATAAGGTGGATGTGGAGATAATGGGTTTTTTACATGTTTTTTATTGTAGTGTTCTGTACTAACATCATTCACACCTGAGACTTTCAAAAAGGCAGGAGAGAGGTGCCTGGGTGGCTCAGTCCTTAAGCATCTGCCTTCAACTCAGGTCATGATCCCAAGGTCCTTGGATCCAGTCCCATAATAGGGCTCCTTGCTCTGTGGGAAGCCTGCTTCTCCCTCTCCCACTCCCCCTGTTTGTGTTCCCTCTCTCTGTGTGTTTCTCTCTGTCAGAAAAATAAAATATTTAAAAAAAAAAAAGGCAAGAGACAATTAACTTTCCATTGAAATGCTTTACACACTATTTAAAAAACAAACAAAACATGGGCAAGTCTTTCCTACTGTGCTTCTTTGCTCTCATAGGTATACGCAAGTATTTCAAGACAGAAGCCTTTGATTTTTGTACCCACTTAGACAGACCTGCTTTCTTAACTTCCGGCATCACCAACTCATCGATTGTTCTCTGGTGGGTCTTTCCACATCACCACTCATTGAGATGACAGCAGTTAAGTTGAAAAAATAGCACTTCCACCCACGACTCGGCTTTAAAAAGGTGACTTTATAAATCAAGGGACAGGAACGCCGCGTGACAATAAAGAAACGGTGTAGTCACCGGTCACGACACTTGTCTCAGAATTTAAAGAGATCCATTTTGCAGGGCCGCAGTTGGTGGCGGACGACAGCAGACAAACGCGGGGGAATTTGGAATCTTGGCCTTTCAGAGCTGGTGTTTATCATCATTCACTCTAACACCTCCGCCAGGCAAGGCGGGTAGGGATGTGGGGGAGGAAGGCTGTTTCCAGCATTCAAGGTAAACAATTGACTCTGGATCCACACATGACAGATGGGAGCCCAGGGCTCAAGCTGTGGCTGGGGGGTGGGGGTCTGGCCTTACATCCTGGCTCCACTGGGACTGGGTATATCACCTGCAACAGTGGGAGGTGACACTAGCCTCTTCATAGGGTTGTTCTGAGTGTTAGTTAATTCAGCTGATGCGGGGGCCTATCACAGGGCCTGAGAGTGAGCTAGCCTTTTTTATCCAGTGGCCCATTAAAAAATACTGTATTGGAAATATATAAAGAATTTAGATTTTTACTGCATCAGTTGTAATGAAGGAAAGAGACACCATGAGCAAGTCGAAGGGATCAGGCACACAAATTTCATTGTAACTGGCTGCAGGCTTGAGACCAAAGTCATTACCCTAAAAGGAACAGACATGCACTGTTCAATGCTGTTAGAAAAAATTACGTTCTGTATTGTTTTGTTTTGTTTTACATATTGGACTCATTCCGACTCTATCAAGCACATTCCATTTTTTTAAAGATTTTATTTATTTGAGAGAGTGTATGAGAGATAGATGCGTGAGTGGGGGGAGGGGCAGAAATAAAGGGAGAAGCAGACTTCCTGCTGAGTAAGGAGCCTGACGCTGGGCTAGATATTGGGACCCTGGGATCATGACCTGAGCTGAAGGCAGATGCTTACCGACTGAGCCACCCAGGGGGCTTTGTGTGCTAAGAAGCACATTTTTAACTTTTGATTCCAATTACATGAGACTAAAACCAGTCACAGAGTTGGCGAGATGAGAAGTAAATGTGATTTCGTTTGGAGTTTGTGTTTTCACTTGTAACAAAGTCATGGTTGCCTATCAGGGGCTTAGGGATCATCTGGATTTCAGGCAGGAGGGACAAAGGCTGTTTGGTTTTCGCAGTTCCAGTTCCCCTACTTGTTTGCAGAAATGCCTGTGACCCTGGGGATGCTGAGCTCCTGAAGGAGGTGATGTCCTGAGCACTTACTCTATTTATAAAAGTCACTGTGTTTTGGCAGAACTTGCAACATGCAATACCAAAAAAAAAAAAAAAAAAGGAAGTCTTCATAAAATGAGCTTATCTTACACTAACAGGCTATTTTTTCTATTTGAGAGAAAGTGAGAGCACACTAGCAAAGTGATTTTAAAAACAAGTTTAAAAAACAAGAAATACGTATTTATTTTTATGTGTCTCTCAGTTACATCTTTAATGACTTAAAAAAGGACATATTAGGGGAGCCCCAGTCACACAGTCAAAATTATCTGCCTTCGCCTCAGGTCATGATCTCAGGATCCTGGAATGCGCCCTGCTCAGCGGGGAATCTCTTCTGCCTGCTCCTCCCTCTGCTTGTGCTGTCCGTGAGGTAAATAAATAAATCTTTAAAAATAAATAAATGAATGTATGCATGCATTATTAGGTTGGGGCTGTCACTTTATCTGCATAGAACTGGAAGGTGAGGTGTTGTGACCCCAGGGAATACCCAAGCATTCATCATGTGTTCCCTAGAGCAGGGGGGCTCTCCACCCTTTGAACTGGTATGCAACATTTTGTGGGTCCGTACATCATTTGCATCAGATATTCAGAGGGGTCTGGATAGGTCAACTAATTGAAAAACACAGTCCTAGGGACACCTGGGTGGCTCAGTGGGTTAAGCCTCTGCCTTCAGCTCCAGTCATGATCTCAGGGATCAAGCCCCGCTTCGGGCTCTCTGCTCAAGCAGGGAGCCTGCTTCCTCCTCTCTCTCTCTCTGCCTGCCTCTCTGCCTACTTGTGTTCTCTGTCAAATAAATAAATAAATAATCTTTAAAAAACAAAACAAAACAAAAAAACCACAGTGCTATGGAACAAAAACCCTTATGCATTTGAGAACTTTTAAATAAATGAAGACTGGACGGGCTTATCGCTCAGTGACAGAACAGACTGAGGGAGAGTTCACTCTATATAGGTGAACCTCTTTGTGTTTAGCAGAAACAGTCTGATCACCCAGAGAGCAAATGAAACCTGCACTCTAAGTCAAGTTACCCATGAGGCTCTTTGTTGATAAGGAGGTCCTAACCTTGCCCTGCTCACAGAGCCTACACAAGGACAAGGTCAACTCAATAAGCATAACTTAGTCAACATGAGTGTCAATTTACATGTTCCTCTTCTCTTTCTTTTTTCACATTTTGCTTTACTTCTTAGCTTTCTTTAATAGAAACTATTCTGATCACCTAAGCTATAAAGACTTTCTTAATTCTTTTAGGAGCATTTCAATTGCTCTTTCAAAAAAGGGAAGTAGAACTGTACTTGGGTTTAGAATACCTTCATTTTTGTAAGCAGATTTATGTCTCTCTTACACAGTTAAAAACTGTTTAAAGAAAAAAAAACTTTAATTGTTTAGAGAAAAACAATTATGAAATGCTAAATAGGCAGAGGATATATAAAAGTAAGTCATGTGGATATTTTTTTCCCGATTGTACTTACAATATGATTGGAAAAGACACTGAAAAATAAAACTTTTGTCCTTTTGTTACGACAGTGCATCATGAAGAAAATATTTGTGGGTTGGCTCTAAAAGATTTTGGGGGTTATTAATACATTTTTATTCTCTACAATAAAAACTTGGAATCATCATTCAAGATGTTATGGAATTTGAGAGTACATTCAAAAGTTTTCTCTGAGGGTCTGTTATGGAAAACAATTGGAGAACTCTGTCTATTCAGGTTTAAATTATTAATGTTTTGACTCTCTTTGGGGCATATGAGGCAGATTATAGATCCTGGTCAGCACACTCCTTTTGGGACGGGGCTGCCTATTTCTATGATTGTCCATGCACTCGTAAACAAAGGAGAACATCTTTACCAATAAAAGATTTTAAGTTTACAATTTACAGCCCTGAGTATAAAATGGCCCAAAATAATGTGGATAGACAAAGCATCTTAAATTCCCTTCTGATTAGAGGTCATAAAGTATAAACATGCTATTTAAATACCACTCAAGAAGAAAAATGAGAAACAGACTAGATTTTCTTGTGGTGCAAATGTTCAGACTTACACACATTTGTGGGGGAAAAAAAAACAACTTTCAGTGCGTAGACCAAATGCATGCTAGAACCAGATTCCAATAACTTGGACCCTCTTTTCAGGCACAGATGCATAATCTTCCATTTCTTGGATGGATGTGGATTAGGAAGAACACACATCTGATTTGTCTTCCGAAGATAGCTTTATTTTTCTTGGCTTCCTCTCAGCTCTCTTTCCATTTGATAATCACTGAGGGGGAAAAAAAATGGTTTTCACCCAATTATCAACTCATATATGTATATTCATATTCTTTCCTCTTAAAAAAGCTTAATTTTAATATAACCCTCATGGGCGACTGGGTAGGCTCAGTCGGTCAAATGATGAACTCTTGATTTTGGTTCAGTTCATGATCTCAGGGTCCTGAGACTGAACCTGCATTGGACCCTGTGCTGAATACAGAGTCTGCTTGTCCCTCTCCCTCTGCCCCTATCCATGCTTATTCCCTCTAAAATAAATAAATAAATGAATAAACTCTTAAAAACAAAAACAAAAAAATCAGAATATTGATTGCCTAATTAGTAGTCTGTGAGATAAAATTCCAATTCACCGTTATCAAAGCCCACTAATTCTGAAGATGTGTCTTTTTATCTTAAATCTAGCACTTTTCTATGGCAAGGTAATAAATTCTAGTTAAGCAAACACCTGTGCAGAATATAAGACTCAATAATCTCCTTCAACCCGCCATCAACCTGAATGGGCCACTAAGTCAGTGATAATCTGATCTGGAAAATTTATAAACAATGAAAACATAACCAAAATCAGTCTCCTGGTTGTTATTTTTTTTCTTTACTGCTATGCAATGGACTTTTTCAGTATCACTGATAAGATATATTTTAAGAAAAAATGATCAGTCTAAGTTCTGAATAATTGTTTTGGTTAATACTAAGTTTTAACCATATTTATATAACTAGTATTTAAATATTTTTATATAATATATATAGTTACAAACTGGCATGTTTTTCTTACTGAACTTGTAGAAGAAAGTGTGTTACACATGGGAATCTATTTGGACATCTCCTCTTTGTAAACTGTGACAGATGACAGATATGGCCTTGGGTACACATATAGGTGTGCACGGACACTAGATTTCTATAATTCAAAATTGTCCAACCTTGTGTTGACAAGTTAGTACACAAGTTGACAAAGAACATCTCCACCTCCGTGATGCTACATATTCCTGTGTTTAAACAGCTGATTCTAAAGAAAAATTTTTCAACACTGAAGCTGAAATAGTTGAAGTTGAGCATGCCAGTTCTGTCTTTATAACCTCATAGGGTTTTTACTTATTTTAAAATGTAAAAGAGGGAAATAGAGGAGAGGATGGAAGATCCTGAACTCACGCCCTTCCACAGACAAACTGCTACAGCATGTAGAGCGACTGTCTCTGACAACAGCCTGAAGACCAGCCGAATAGGTACTCCATAGCTAAAGATAGGAAGAATAAACCATATCAAGAAGGTCCAGAAGGGCAGAGGGCTGCTCTTCTTGGGAACCAAACCACAAGGGTGGAGACCAGCAAGTGAGAGAGGTATGATAGAATGGAGGTAACACCTGAGGAGCAAGGAATTTCAACCCTACATCTGATACCCCAACTCTGTGATCTGGACCAGGGACATGAGTCCTTCTAACATGTGTAACAGCTGGCTTTGAAAATCACAAGTGTCTAACCCAAGGACACTGGATGGTGACAGGAGGTCCAGCCTCTACTCTTCAAGGGCTCTCATAAACACACTTTCTTTAAGACCCAGCACAGAGTCAAGAGTTTGAGAAACACCTGGGGTGTATGTGAAAGATATTTATGGAATAACTTTAGGATTTATACCAAAGGGTAAGGATCTGTAGGAAATTTCTCTGGGAAGAGAAGCATGGACAGGCACCTTTTTTCTTGACCAGCAGCCTAGCTCTCCTGAGGGCCAGTTCTGACACTCTCCATCTACCTTGCTAGCACCACTCACCTGGGCAGGGCACACCTGCAGACCCAGTCCACCCAATCCACCTGCCCTGCAGATGCCCCTGCAAAGCAACTAGTTTACCACCCTTTGTAGCCAACAGTATTGTACCCCCTGCTCTGGTAAGAGGGGGTCAACCCCACCCACCAGTGTGCCTATAATAGTCATGGTCCAATTACCGTAAGTAGGCACATGCAGCCCATAGTAGACATCCTTGGAGCACCTGGTTCTGGTGACCAGGGAGAATGCATTTCTTGGCCCTTCAGGACTACTTCTATACAAGGCCACTACCTGTAAGACCAGGACACACAGGCTAATCAACTTATAAACAAAAGTAAACAGAGAGAGTCAGGCAAAATAAAGAGACAGAGAAATATGTTCCAAACAAAAGAACAAGACAAAACCTCAGAAAAAGAAACAAAATGGAGACAAGCAATATACCTTACAAAGATTTCAAAGGAATTTTATGTAGATAGTCATCCAATTTTAGAGAAGAAGAGATGTACACAGTGGGAATTTCAACAAAGAGACAGAAAATCTTAAAAACAACCAATCAGAGCTGAAGAATGCAAATACTGAAATGAATAACACTAAAGAGAATCAAGGGGCTGCAGAAGAAGGGATGAGGGATCCAGAAGACAGCAGTGGAAATCACAAAACTTAATTAGCAAAACGAAAAATAAAGAGTAGACAATACTGAGGAAGAGCTAAGGGAATTCTCGGGCCAAATAACATCTACTAACATTCACATAACAGGGTTCCTAAAGGAGAAAAGAGACAGAAAGGGGCAGAAACCTTTCTAACCTCAGGAAGGAACCAAGCATTCAGGTCCAGAAAGCAAAGAGAGCATCAAACATCATGAGCTCAGAAGGGTCCACACCAAGACACATAATAAAAATGGACAAAATTAAACACAATGAGAAAAATCTTAAAAGCAGCAAGAGAGCTAATAATACATTATATGTTTATTTAAAAAATTTAAAAAATTATTAAAAACAAAACAAACTAACAAAAAAAGCAGCAAGGGAAAAGCAAAGAGTTGTGTAGGAGAGAAACCCTATAAAGCTATCAGCTGTCTTTTCTGCAGAAACTATGCAGGCCAGAAGAAAGTGGCACAATACATTCAAAATGCTAAAAGGAAAAAACCTACAAGCAAGAATACTCTACCCGGGCGCCTGGGTGGCTCAGTGGGTTAAGCCGCTGCCTTCGGTCATGATCTCAGGGTCCTGGGATCGAGTCCCGCATCAGGCTCTCTGCTCAGCAGGGAACCTGCTTCCCTCGCTCTCTCTCTGCCTGCCTCTCCATCTACTTGTGATTTCTCTCTGTCAAATAAATAAATAAAATCTTTAAAAAAAACAAACCAATAAAAAAGAATACTCTACCCAGCTAGGTTATCATCCAGAATTGATGGAGAATTTCCCGGACAAAGAAAAATTTCAACCTAGACTAGCCTTACTAGAAAAGTTAAAAGGATATCTTTAGCCAGAAAAGACAAGACCTTAAGTTGAAGAGAATTATGAAGGAAAAAAACTTCTGTCATAAAGGCAAATGCAAAGGTATCACTTATAAAGCCAATAAAAAGTTTAAAAGTCAAAAGTAGTAAAATCAACCATATCTAAAATAATTAAAGAATGCACAAAATAAAAATATGTAAAATATGACATCATATGCATAAAATGGGGAGAAGGAATTAAAGACAATACTTTTAGAAAGTGTTTGAAATTAAGCACCATCAACTTAAAATAGATGACTACATACATAAGCTGTTATATGATAACCATAAACCAAAAAGTAATGATAGATACACAAAAAAATAAAGAGAAAGGAATCCAAATAAAATACTAAAGAGGAAGTCCTCAAATTTACAAGGGAAGAGAATAAGAGAAGAACAGACAAGAACTATAACAAAATGGTGAGGAAACAATTAAGAAAATGGCAGTTAAGTATGGACCTATCCACAATTACTTCAAATGTGAATGGACCAAATGGTCCCATCTAAAGACGCAGGGTAACTCAATAGATTTAAAAAAACAAGACCCTTGTATATACTGCCCACAGAAGACTCACTGTGGACTTAAAACACATAAATTCACAGCAGATTTAAAACACATAGAAATTGAAAGGAAGGAAAAAAATACTCCATACAAATGGAAACAAACAAACAAACAAACACAAAAAGCTGGTAGAGCAATACATCAGGAAAAAAAAATACCCCTTAAAATAAAAAGTGTGATAAGAGATGAAAAAAAAAAGGCATTACATAATGAAGAAGGGATCAATTCAACAGGAAAATTTGAGAGGACCACCTACACACATAAAGCACATGTTAGCAAAAGGGGAATATGAAACTAATACATTAATAGTAGAGGACTTTGACACCCCAGTTACATTAATGTAAAGATCATCCAGAATGAAAAACAGTAAGGATGCAGTGGCTTTGAAATAAACATTACACCACATGAAATTAACAGACACATATAGAACATTCCCCTGAAAACAGCAGAATACACATTCTTTTTCAGGGCACATGGAACATTCCCCAGGTTAAATCACATGTTAGTTCAGAAAACAAGTCTCCACAAATTCAGAAAGACGGACCTCCTACCAGGCATCTTTTCTGAGCACAAGCAAATCAAACTAGATGTCCCTTACAAGAAAAAATAAAAGTGGAAAAAACACCAACAAGCGAAGGCTAGACACTACAAAACAAGAAATGGGTCAATGAAGAAATAAAAAAAAATACCTTCAGACAAAGGAAAATGGAAACACAACTGTCCAAAATCTGTGGGATGCAGCAAAAGCATCCCTAAGAGGAAAATTTATAGTGATACAAGCCTACAAGTCAAGAAACAAGTCTGAAATAAATAACCTAACCTTACACTCAAAGGAATTAAAACATGAAAAGCAAATGAAACCCAAAGTTACTAAAAGGAAGGAATGGAGATAAATAAAACAAAGAATCAAAAAAAAAAAAAAACAGAAAAGATTAATGAAACTAAGAACTGGTTCTCTGAAAACATAAACCAAACTGACAAACCTTTAGCCAAACTATTCAAGGAAAAAGAGAGACAGGAGTCAAAATCAGAAATGAAAGAGAACTTAGAGTGGACACCATACAACTACAAGGATTATAAAAGACTACAACTGACCCTTGAACAATAGGGAATTAGAGATGCCAACTCCCTATGTATGGAAAAATCCATGTATAACTTTTGAATCCCCAAAACTTAAGTACCTAAATACAAGAACTGTAAGGGATCACTTTTTACTGCAAATACACAGTTTACTGAAGAGACAAACTGCTCATGTGGAAATGATTAGGATCACATGGTACTTAAGTGCACACTTGAAACATCTGAGCTCAGTCATAATGGCAACAGGAATTAGCTACAAAATTATTAGAGTGGTATAGTATGTACTAAGGTTAATTTTATGCAATTATAATCTAATACTACATTGTTTACATTTCTCTCAACAGTGAAGGGAGTCAAGTACATTCTGTAAGAATGTGTGTGCATAAATTTTGACAAATTTAAAAATTTTTAATATACTTGGGTATATTCTATGGTAAAAAAGAGTAAATGACTTATGCATTCATGACATACACAACTTTTTCTTAATTTTTATATTTATAGGCTACACGGTTCATCTGCTATTTTTTTCAAATTGTCACAAATCTCCATCAAAAAAATCCAATTCATTTATTGAAAAAAAATCCATGTGTATGTGGACCCACACAGTTAAGGTTTGAAACCAGAAAGCTTCACCGCTGCATTTTTCTTAAGTCAGTACCTATCCTTTTTAAAATATTCCACAAAACAGAAAAGGAAGGAGTACTTCCAAATTTATTCTACAAGGTTTGCATTACCCGGACACCAAAACCAAACAAACACAGTAGAAAAACAAAATTACAAGCCAGTATCCCTGATGAACCCAGATCCTCCAAAAATATTAGCAAACCAAATTCAGCAATATACTAGAAAGATTATTACCCATTAACATGGAATTTATTCTAGAAATTCAAGGATGGGTCACTATCTACAAATCAATGTGATACATCACATTAATGAAATGAAGGATAAAAGCCATATCATCACAGCAGATGCAGAGAAATTTTTGATAAAATTCAATACCCATTGATAAAAACTCTCAAGTGAATACAGAGAGAACATATCTCAACATAATAAAGGTCAGATAGAAAAAAATGCCACAGTTAACACCATAGTTAATGGTCAAAAGGTGAAAGCTTTTCCTTTAAGGTCAAGAATAAGACAAGAATGCCCACTCTCACCACTTCTATTCAACATCATACTCGAAATCCCAACAATAGGAATCAAAGACCAAAAAAAAAAAAAAAAAAAAGTAAAGGGCAACCAAAAGTGATAACAAAGAAGTAAAATCACATGATCACATGATTCTATATATAGAAAACCCTAAAGATTCCACCAAAAAACTATTGGAACTAATCAATGAATTCCATAAAGTTGCAGGATATAAAGTTAATATACAGAAATATGTTGCATTTCTATACACTAATAATGAACGACCAGCAAAAGGAAATTAAGAAAACAACCTTATTTATGAGAGCATCAAAAAGACCATGATAGCTAGAAATAAATGTAACCAAGGAGATCAAAGACCTATACTCTAAAAACCATAAAAATTTGATGAAAGAAAGCAAAGACAACACAAGTGGAAAGATACAACACACTGATGGATTGGAAGAATTACCACTGTTAAAATGCCCATACTACCAAAAACAATCTACAGATTGAATGCAATCCTAGAAAAATACCAAAAGCATTAGTCACAGGACTAGAACAAATAAATCTTAATTTGTGCGGATCCACAAAGGACTCCTAAGAGTCAAAATAATCTTGAAAAAAAAAAAAAAAAAGCTCAATGAAGCTCAATGAATCACATCACCTGATTTCAAGGTATAGTAGAAAGTTATAGTAAGCAAAACAATGTGGTAGTAGCATAAACCTATGCTTATATGGTCAGTTACGACAAAGGAGGAAAGAATATACAATAAGGGAAATATAGCCTCTACCATAAATGGTGTTGGGAAAAGTAGACAGTTAAATACAAAAGAATGAAACTAGACCACTTTCTTATGGCATATACAAAAATAAACTAAAAATGGACTAAAGATTTAAATGTAAAACCTGAAATCATAAAACTCTTAAAGGAAAACATAAGCAGTAAATACTTAGACATCACTCTCAGTTTTATTTTTTGGCTCTGTCTCCTCAGGCAAGAGACACAAAAGCAAAAATGAACAATGGGAACATCAAACTAAAAAGGTTTTGCACAGCAAAGGTAACCATCAACAAAATAAAAAGGCAATCTACTGAATGGGAGGAGATATTTGCAAGTGATATATCAGATCAAAGGTTAATATCCAAAAGACATCAAGAACTCATACAACTCAACACCTAAGGAGCAAAATAATCCAACTGGGAAAAAAAAAAAAATGAGGAGAGACATGAACAGACATTTCTTCAAAGATGACATACAGATGATCAACAGAAACATGAAAAGGTCCTCAACATAATTAATCATCCAGAAAATACTAATCAAAACCACAATGACATATCACCTCACACCATTCAGAATGGCTGATATTGAGAAAATAATATCAAGTGGTGACTGGGGGTGTGGAAAAAAGGAAATTTTTATGCATTCTTGGTAAGAATGTAAAATGGTACAGCCACTGTATAAAATAGTATGAAGATTTTCTCAAAAAGTTAAAAATAAATAGAAGTACCATACAATCCAGAATTTCTTCTTCTGTTTACAGGCCCCCCCAAAAAAACTCCACAAATTTAAAAATATACAGACAACCTTATGTTACCAGTTTTTCTTTGAACTGTGAAGGTTAAGCACAGAGACAAGCTCTGCAACATTATTTATAATACACAAGTTTTGGAAACACTCTTAGTGTCCATCAATAGATAAATGGACAAAGTTGTTATTGGTTGATTTTTTTTTATTTTTTATTTTTCATTTTATTATGCACTTATTACGGGATATTACTCAGTCATAAAAAAAATAATATTTTACTGTTAGCAGCAACATGTATAGAGCTGAAGGGTATTATGCAAAGTGAAATAAGAGATACACAACTGCTATATGATTTTCACTGATACTTGGAATCGAAAAATAAAACAAACAAATGAACAAATGAAACAAAACTGAAACACAGTCTCAAAAACAAAGAACAAAGAGGGTGGTGGCCAGATGATGCAGAAGTAGGATACTGGACAAAATAAGTAAAAGTGATTAAGAGGTAGAAGCTTCTGTTTTCAAATACATAAGGCAAGGATGAGAGTACAGCATAGAGAATATATTCAATAATATGGCAATAACTTTGTATGTTTCCAGATAATATCATGGTTATCATTTTATAATGTAAATAAATGTTGAATCAATGTATTGTAGGTCAACTACACTTCAATTTTTAAAAAAGTGAAATAGAATACAAACTGTGAAGTCTAATACTTCCCTCTGAAATGGTAAACTATTTCACACACTAAATATTCTACTTAATTTGAGTAATCCCTGTAAAATGGAAATGTATTATTCTTTTCTAATTGTAAATTAGAAAATTTTTAAATGGGTTTGCCTGGGTGGCTCAGTGGGTTAAGCATCAGACTCTTGGTTTAAGCTCAGGCCGTGATCTCAGGGTCCTGGGATCCATCCCTGTGTTGGGTTCCACACTCAGTGTGGAGTCTGCTTGAGATTCTCTCCCGCTCCCTCTGATCCTCCCCCAGTCTGTTGCTCTCTCTTTCTTTCTCTAACAAATACATAAAACCTTCAAAAAAATTTTAAATGAGTTCCCCCAAATTTTTGTAGTACTGATTAGGACATGGTTATTAAAACTGTGTCCATACAATTATTTTGATTATTTGTGATTTTCATGATTAATCTGATAGTCTATTCCTAAAAGTACTAAAGTCTATTCCTTAAAGTACTAACATAATGTAAAATAATGGACTGAGAGCCAAAACCCTCTGACTCCCAGAATCTGTGCACTTAGGCATTGTCAAGATGTACAGTTCTTCCAAGGCTGTTGACTTCAGAGATAGCAACTTTTAAAGATATTAGACCTCACGGGGCAAATTTAGAGAATTTTACTCCTCCACGCCATGTAGGCGTGCACACACACACACACATACACACACACACACGAATGATACATACGTCCCAGACCCACATGTTTTAGAGCCATCAACTCTTGGTTCTCCCCAACACGTGCAATAAAATGATTCAGTTTTATATCTGCTCCAGCTCCCTTTAAGTGGAACATTGAGCTCTTGCCTCTTGGTTCTCCCCATTTTTTCTCCTGTCCTTTAGCATATACACTCTTAATGTCCTCCAAAGATTCCAGTGGTCATTAATACTAATTTGAAGCTGAAAGGAGTTCAAGTCCCCCCTGAGTGGAAGTCCATAGACATCTATCTATTTAATCAGATGTGGAGAGACTACCCACCAAAATTAATTTTGGAGTAAACAGTTTACTTCAAAATGAAAAAGCTCCGACAATTTCTCTTCTCTACAAGAAGCATAACGGTTGCACTGCCCTTTGAGACTATTTAATCAAAGATTTTGTGCTCTTCTGCAGTCACTTTATCCTGCAAGTGACCAGATTTCTAGTCTACTTTATCAACCCAGGAAATAAGAAAACTAAATGTATCAAGGTTAGCTATTTTCAACGTGACAAGTCTCTGCATGACATCTCAGGGGACTGTCACACTGCCATCTACACTGTTTTATATAATCTATAATCTGCTATTAGTCATGGGAGACAGGACAAGAAGACCTACTTTGTTGACACAGCTTATCACTTACAAAAAGAGACATCCACTGTTCTTCTGCAAAGTAAGTATGCAGATATTGAGTTGAATATCTGGGCTCTCTGGCCAAAGCCCTTTGGAAATTGGGCATGTTCAAGCCCAAGTGAAAAACTCAGAAGAGAATGCTTGGCCTTTGGAACCTGTTAAAATGTCATTACTGCCAAGAATGTGATGTATGGGGATAACTGGCTATTTTATTCACCATAGATGCTACAGATGATACACTAGAATGTTACTGAAGCAAGCCTTTGCAGCGTATTTGACATAATTTGGCAATCTCCTTTATGAGAAATTCTAAAAAGAGTATGCCACAAGTCAACACGATAAAATTTGTATTTTAAGTAATTTCTTGTTCTCTTGTTAAGTTTGTTGATTCTCCACCAGTTTTAGGCCATGATGTGTGTGTGTGTGTGTGTGTGTGTGTGTGTGTGTGTGTTTTCTTTGATCCTGAAAAGAATATAACATCTCTCTTCTCTCAATAAACTGATTAATGTTCACTTCCAATGCTGGCTGAGCTCCTCACTTTCTGATCACTGATTGATCAGTGGTCTGGACAAAATGTCTCTGAGTAAGCAAAATATACTTCACTGGACCCTGAAGGTATCATTCCAAAAAATGCTAACATTTTCATATGCCCATTTCTTTATGTTTTCCTTAATTAAACCTCATGAATCTGTCAATGATCCTTTCAAACGAATACTGAAACAAGCTCTTGTTCGTTCTTAAAGTTAGGGATGCAGTTTTTCATTATTAGCAATTTATTAATTCAAACAACCATTAAACAGCAGTTGGCAAACTACAGCTCATGGGTTCATCTGGCCCACCTCCTCTATGTGTAAATAAAGTTTTATTAGAACAATAGACATTTCCTGGAAGGAAAACTTCCAAACTTATTTTATGAGGCCAGCATTACCTTGATCCCAAAACCACACAAAGACCCCATCAAAAACAAGAATTACAGATCAATATCCCTGATGAACAGGGATCCAAAAATCTCACCAAAATACTAACCAATAGAATCCAACAGTTCATTAAAAAGATTATTTACCACGTCCAAGTGGGATTTATTCCTGGGCTGCAAGGTTGGCTCAACAACTGCAAATCAATCAATATGATACAATACATTAATAAAACAAAGAATAAGAACCATATGATACTCCCAATAGATGCTGAAAAAGCATTTGACAAAGTATAAATCCTTTTTTGATCAAAACTCCTCTCAGGAGAACAGGGAACATACCTCAATATCATGAAAGCCATCTGTGAAAAACCCATAGGGAATATCATTGTCAATGGGGAAAAACTGAGAGCTTTTCCCTTAGGGTCAGGAACACAGCAGGGATGTCCACTATCACCACTGCTCTTCAACATAGTACTAGAAGTCTTAGCCTCAGCAATCAAACAATGAAAAGAAATAAAAGACATCCAAATCAGCAAAGAAGTCAAACTTTCACTCTTTGCAAATGATATGATATTTTATGTGGAAAACCCAGAAGACTCCACTCCCAAACTACTAGAACTCATCCAGGAATTCAGGAAAGTGTCAGGATATAAAATCAATGCATACAAATCAGTTGCATTTCTATACACCAACAAGACAGAGGAAAGAGAAATTAAGAAGGAGTCGATCCAATTTACAATTACACCCAAAACCATAAGATACCTCGGAATAAATCTAACCAAAGAGGCAAAGAACCTGTACTCAGAAAACTATACAATACTCATGAAAGAAATTGAGGTAGACACAAAGAAATGGGAAAACTTTCCATGCTATGGATTGGAAGACTAAATATTGTGAAAATATCTATTCTACCTAGAGCAGTCTATACATTTAATGCAACCCCTATCAAAATACCATCAACTTTTTTCAAAGAAATGGAACAAATAATCCTAAAATTGGTATGGAACCAGAAAAGACCCTGAATAGTCAGAAGAATGTTGAAAAACAAACCGAAACGGGCGGCATCACAATTCTGGACTTCAAGCTCTATTACAGAGCTATAATCACCAAGACAGTGTGGTACTGGGACAAAAACAGACACATAGATCAATGGAACAGAATAGAGAGCCAAGAAATGGACCCTCAACTCTATGGTCAACTAATCTTCAACAAAGCAGGAAAGAATGTCCAGTGGAAAAAAGACAGTTTCTTCAACAAATGGTGTTGGGAAAATTGGACAGCCACATCCAGAAGAACGAAACTGGACCATTTCCTTACACCACACACAAAAACAGACTCAAAATAGAAGAAAGACCTCAAGGTGAAACAGAAATCCACCAAATCCTTGAGGAGAACACAGGCAGCAACCTCTTTGACCTTAGCCACCGCAACTCCTTCCTAGAAACATTGTCAGGGGCAAGGGAAACAAGGGCAAAAATGAACTATTGGGACTTCACTGAAGCAAAAGCTTTTGCACAACAAAGGAAACAGTCAACAAAACCAAAAGATAACTAACAGAATGAGAGAAGATATTTGCAAATGACATATCAGATAAAGGGCTAGTCTCCAAAATCTATAAAGAACTCATCAAATTCAATACCCAAAGAAAAATAATCCAATCAAGAAACGGGCAGAAGACAGATGAAAAGACATTTCTGCAAAGAAGACATCCACATGGCCAAAAGACAATGAAAAAGTGCTCAACATCACTGAGCATCAGGTCAATACAAATCAAATCCAGTGAGACACACCTCACACCAGTCAGAATAGCTAAAATTAACCAGTCAGGAAACGACCCATGCTGGTGAGGATGTGGAGAAAGGGGACCCCTCCTACACTGTTGGTGGGAATGCAAGCTGGTGCAACCACTCTGGAAAACAGTATGGACCTTCCTCAAAAAGTTGAAAATAGTGGTACCCTACGACCCAGCAATTGCACTACTGGGTATTTACCCTAAAGATACAAATGTAGTGATCCAAAGGGCCACATGCACCCAAATGCTTAGAGCAGCAATGTCCACAATAACCAAACTATGGAAAGAGCCTAGATGTCCAAAACAGATGAATGGATAAAGAAGATGTGGTATATACACAATGGAATACTATGCAGCCATCAAAAGAAATGACTTCTTACCATATGCAACGTTGTGGATGGAACTGGAGGCTATTACTGTAAGTGAAATAAGTCAATGAGAGAAAGACAACTATCATTGTGATCTCACTGATAGAAGGAATTTGAGAAACAAGACAGAGGATCATAGGGGAAGGGAGGGAAAAATGAAACAAGATGAAGCCAGAGAGGGAGATAGACTATAAAAGACTCTTAATCTCAGAAAACAAACTGAGGGTTACTGGAGGGGCATGGGAGGGATGGGGTAACTGGGTGATAGACATTGGGGAGGGTATGTGCTATGGTGAGTGCTGTGAATTGTGTAAGCCTGATGATTCACAATCTATATTCCTAAAACAAATAATACATTATATGTTAATAAAAAAATAAATAAATAGAACATAGCCATTTCTGTTTGTTTATGTATTGTCTTGGGTTACTTTCTCAACACAAAGGTAGAGCTAAGAGTTGTGAGAGAGACCACACCACACATACAATATTTACAAGTGGGCCTTCACAGAAAATGTTTGACAAACCTTATGTTGAACAGGAATTTATTGAAAACCCATCTTGGGGCACCTGGGTGGCTCAGTGAGTTAAAGCCTCTGCCTTTGGCTCAGGTCATGATCCCAGGGTATTGGGATCAAGCTCTGCATCCGGCTCTCTGTTCAGCAGGGAGCCTGCTTCCTCCTCTCTCTCTCTCTCTCTCTGCCTGCTTCTCTGCCTACTTGTGCTCTCTGTCTGTCAAATAAATAAAATCTTAAAAAAAAAAAAAAACCATCTTAAACTCAGCACTACAGTGTGCAATGGAAATATACTCATGATACAAGTTCCCTAAAATTTAAAATTAGACTCTGATATATTTGGTGGCAGAAAATATGAGTAGGAAGAAATTAAATATATTATCAGAGGGACAATTTAAGAACAGAAGAGGAAGGCATTCTCCATTAATGAGGAAAATATTGAAGAAATCTGTTATGCATTCTTGAACAGAGGGAAAAAAAGGCATAGAAACTTCAACCTACTCTTTACTTCTTAGGACTCCAGATATTATTGTCCTCAAGGGCCACATGACTAGAGAAGCTATCTATCAATATTCTACCAGGGGATCATATTTCAAAGTGGTATCTGACAAAGGAGTGAAAAAAAAATCAATTTTTCATGTGATTCTCTAAGGCTTTTGTTCTACCTGATAATTATTTTATACATTTCTTCTACAGTGGTAAATCAGAATATCCAATTTTCCTTTGATCTGTGAAGGTTAAGCACAGAGATGAGCACGGCATTGTCGACATTTAAGTACAATTTATTTTTATTTGGTTTGTTTGAAACAACGACACTTAAAGTTTATGTGGCTTTTTCCAGTTAACTCTTTTCTCTGACAATAAGACAGTCATCTTGTAACTGGGCTAACCGAACTTCCTTGGGCCTTGACTTTGATGCTCACCCATAGCTAAATTAAACTATGCATCACAGTCTGTTTTCAGAAATATAAATTTGGAATATACATAAATGGTTTTAATGTGTCTAAGGGGACAATCTACATTCTAACTATTGTTCTAGTAGTTCCTTTTTTAACCTCTAATGTCTCACAAAAATAGGCTTGCTTTTGAACCTGGGATCATTCTTTTCTACATTGCATAAACTGCTACAGTCACTCTTCAACACACAGGGGCACTTAACTTGATTGGTCTTAATAAGGCTGCATTTTTGTTGTATTATTTATTTCTTTAATCCTGATTCATTTTGGTGTTCAATGAAGTTTTCATTAAAACCTTCCAAGAGGTCAAGAAGTCTACTATCTACATGCTATTTGATGCTAATAACAATCATTAAATAATAACATTTTAATTATAACTTCATTATACTCTCCCGTCCTCCAAAACTATTGTGAAGTGACTTATAATAAAAACATGGTTCTAGATGTCTGCAAACAATTACTACAAGGCTGAAGGCAGGGGTTTCTGAATGGCATGGGAAAGAGGGAAAAAGCTGATGCCTGCATACATTTTGGCAAGAAAATTAGCTACACATTGGTGAATAAGTTCATTAGAGGGAAGCCATAAAGATAAAATTTCAGACCTAAGGAAGTGATGTCATTTCTATAATGAAAAAGTTATTTTGAATTATATTGAAATAATATAAAGTTTGTGATTGAGCTCATAATACATACCTACACATGGTGGGTGTTTAAGTGTTTGTCAAATCAAAGGATGGGTTGGTTTAATGCCAGTTTTGATGGAGTTTACTGTTGAAGGTAAATACTAGTTGACTTGTCTGTGAGTAACTAAGGAAGACATAATGTTGACAATGTCGTCTCGTGTCAATTTTATCTCATATAAGACAATGTTTTCTTTTGTTGTTGTTACCATAGCATTGTATTCTTGTATTTTCTCTACTCTCTCATACTGAGCATATTATCATAGGAAATACATGAGAGAGTCAGCAGAACATCAAGGTCCTGAAGGTCACTGTAAGTAAAGTAACAACCTTACCTTCCTAGAATCTATTGAAACCTATGTGCCCCAGTTTCTGGGGTCCCAGTCTTTCCTTGCCCCATGCCAACTTTAAAAATAAGACATAGTGCAAAGACATGAACTCAGTTTCTCATATAATTCAACTACCTGCAGCACCAGACTTTGCGCTTGGATTTTTTGAAATCTCCAATTTCTAAGTAAAGAGAAAGAAGGGTTTTTGCAGGGAAACTAGAGAAGCTTATAATTTATTATCTAATTTAGTCGAGTTTAGCACTTGATGTCAATGGAATCATATGATGTGTTCACTTATAACTTGTCTTTACAGCTCGATATTATAGTTTAAGATTTATACCTACAGATGCATGCAGTGGTATTGATATCATTTTTATTTAGAATACTTTATTGCATAGATATCTAACATTTATTTGTGCATCTTATTATTGACATGTGGAATATGTGGTTATTTTTGCTACTTTGATGAATGGTACTAATAGTATTTTGTGCTTATAGTGTCCTTTACTGTGAGTTTCTCTAGCATAGAGCTCTTTGAACTGAGATTTGAGAACCATTAGTGGAATATGAAATCAAATTAGTAATATATAACCAAAGTCTTATGCAAACAGTATAGAATGAAAAGTATTAAAGCATTAGAGGTAATAGGAGTAAAAATTGTTTCATTACTTTTTATCTCCGTGTGTGTGTGAACATGGTCACAGTATAAAGCTCACAGTATAAGGGCATTTGAAGGAGGCCCTACTTTAAGCATATGGCTAGGAATGCAATTGTACTTGTGCAACTTTTGCACAATGAATGTACTGATGTGTACTTCCAGCAACCGTGTATATCATAGCTTCCATTTCTTCATATCTGTGCTAGTACTTGTCAGAATTAAAATGCAGGCATCAAAATTATACTGACCCTATAGAATACACATGGGGTATTGTTTATACTCTTGAAAGAATTATTAATAACTTGTTTTTAAGACCTTTACATTCTTGGTTGCTTTATGGGAAATTTCAAATAATGCATATAGAATTTCTAATCTTTTTTGGAATCCGCTTCAGTAAAATGTTACATTCTAGAAATGTATTCATTTCATCCATGCTTTCAAATTATTGCCATCAAAATGTCCATGAAAGCATTCACAATCTCTCCCTTTTTTCTTTGTAAGTTCCGTATCATCTTGAACTATTTTTCATTCTTATTTTTTTTATATATTTATATTTTACAAAATTTTTTCTTTCAATTATCTTTCTGGGGCTATGCATGTTCTATCAGCTTTTTAAATAAGCAACTTCTGCTACATTGAGCCTCTTTATTTCACTACTGGCTTATATACTTCACTAAATTCCTCTCTTATTTTTATTTCCTGATGAGTGCCCAGGCCCATGCAAGCTTTATGGCTTGGTGGCTCTGAAAGAATTCAACTTCTGATGAGCAGCTTGACTCACCTAGTAACCTGAAGGTAGAGTAAAGAAAACAAGACAGGAGAAACAGTGATTCTAATCAGAAGCAGCCAGAGATGATAAGAAATAATAGAAGGAATATACACCAGAAGTTATCATTTAGTGTTTAAAATTGCAAAGGAAACTAAGTGGAGACTCTACTTTTTTTGGAAGATTTTATTTATTTATTTGAGAGAGAGAGGGTGATAGCTAGTAGGGTTCACAGAGAGGAAGAAGCTGACTCCCGCTGAGTGGGGAACCTGATGTGGGGCTCAATCCCTGGACCCTGGGATCGAGACCTGAGTCAAAGGCAGATGCTCAACCCACTGAGCCTCCCAGGCACCCTGAGACCCTATTTTTAAAAAGGCTGCATGCTAATACTGATTGAATATATGTACTGGATTTTGGTTCATAAAATGGGGTGTGGTCTTACAGTGAAAAAAGGTTTCATCATCAGTTAAAATTTGGCTCAACTTGGTACACCATCTTCTGTTAATATTAGACCACAAAACCAAGATGACCTTCTTACTAAGAGCCCCTATAAAAGTTGGACACACCTTGAACTAATTTATTTATGGCTTCAGAAAGCTACCCATTCTGCTAAGAATTAGGAGCCCAGACCTAAGAAAGCTTCCAGCTGAAGATCATTAGCCATGTTTCAAGGTTACACTTACCCCTTCTTCTTCAATACTCACAGTCTGGATGTCACTTTTGAGTCACAGATAGAACTAAGAGGAAAGACATTTTATAGGGCCTATGAGTGATGAGGGACTATAAAACCTTCTTCTCTTCAAGAGGGTGACCATAATGGCTGTCCCTAGAATTATGAATAAGCCAATGTAGACAGATATTTGTCAGTACTGTGGCTCAGCTCAAATAATTTCACTTCTTAAACTTTACTTAGGTTATGCTAGCATATTTGGATTCCCAGTTAAATGGAAGAAACAAAAGAACATAACCTCCAGTGGAAAAGAGCATTGTCCTGAGCTTCAAATTATTTCTACCAACAACTATGAAAATCAAGTACCAGGCACAGAGTGGGATGAGAAACCATGAAACTAAAGACAGTCAAAACAGGAGATAATATAAACAGTCCCGTAGGGGAATACAGTTATGGGATTTATGTGCTAGATTTTAAATGTTGATTTGTTCTATGCAATAAAGTAAAAACCACTTGCAAAAATTCTTTGGGAAAAAAAAAACCTTAAAACTATGCACTAGAAATACAAAACACAATAGCCTGAATTAAGAATTCAGTAGATGAGTTGAATAGTTGATTAAGCAGCTGAAGAGAGAATTAGTACACTGAAAAATTAGTCATAAGGAAGTCTCTAGAATAAAGAATGAAGAGCTAAGATGATAGAAACTGCTTAAGAAAATAATAAACATAAAATGTTACAGTGTAACAGAGACAAAGTTTGAAATCCTTGTAACTTAAATCCTGGAAAAATAGGGAGAGAAATAATGGAGCAGAAATTTTCCATCAGGAAGTAATGGCTGAAAACTTTCTAAAACCCTCCAAAACTGGTGACTAAAGATCACTTCACATATGCAAAAGGCCCCATGAAGCGCCAACATCCACACACATTCTACAATAACTGCTGAAAACACAATGAAGTTCAAGTCCTTACAACAGTCCAAATATGGAAATATATTTTTTTATGGAAATATATTTTAAAAGAGCTTTAAAGGGCAACAAATAGCCTATGTCTCAAAATAAACCATGATAGCAGGAGACAATGCAATTATATCATAAAATCGCTGCAAGAAAATAACTTAATGTAAACTATCTTTTACCCAAGAAAACATCCATCAACAATCAAGGCGCAGTAATGTTATTTTCACACCAAGATTGTCCTCATGCTTTCATGACTATCAGTCATGCATTTAAGGTAACTTTACAGACACTTTTCAAATTGAATGAAAAGAATCACAGATGGAATGTTGGAGATGCATTAAGAAATAAAAAAATGGTAAAGATGGATTTTGAAATGAGTCACTGATCTATCTGGTGTATTAAAAAACTACAGCTTTATTGATAAGTACATATTCTTAGAGTAACTACACAGTTTATGATTTTGATTATGATTGTGGAGGATGCCGGCACTTGGCTAATGACTGTCACACTTCTGACCACCTCTCATTGCCCATGTGACTTTGGGTTGGGAACTATTCAATTTCCTGTTATGAGCAAGAAACAAACCTCGCTATTTCACCTCTGAGCAAACCCATGGAAGGTCTTCGACCAGCTTACAATCAGGATTTCAGAATAGCCTGCATACTGTAGAGGCTAACAACATCCATTAATTGCACATGAGAATTAAAAAAAAAAAAAAGTATCCATTCCTATTTTGCTGATTCAAATACTATTAGATGGTGACTTCCTTTTATCTAAAGATGGAAGGACCACTTGTTAAGAAGTGGTCTTTGGTTAGAGACCAAACCCTGTGTTCTCTAAGATTTAGAGCTACCACTGCAGCTCTGAAGCTCACCCCTTTTGTTAATATCTACATTTTGGACATAGGACTTAGAAGCAGGTTATGTCTATTCATACCACAAAGGACAACCAATGTTTGCCTGCATTATCAAAAATGCAGCTGGCTTAGGAAGGTCTCCCCAGGATTAGTGATGGGAGGGAGACAAGTCCCAGCTCCACCATCAGGAAAGTCCTATCTCTGCACTAGGAATACTAACGGTTGGGGAAGGGAATTGTAGAAAGAAGGGTTCAAGTCACATGGAATAACAAGAGAAAAGGGGGTGAAAAGTAATATTTTGGTATTATTGGTATTATTATGTATTGTATGTATTGGTTTGGTATATATTGGTATTATTATGGTATTATGACAGCAGAGAGTGAGATGCTTAAATTATAACCATAACCACTATTTCTGCTTCTGTACCTTCACTTGCTAACCCATGAGGAGATGGAAAATTACCAGCAAACTTTCTATAGTCACTCTGTAACCACACAACCCCTGGCCCAGAATCGAACCTAGCAGAGTGGCCGCTCCCAGACCCCCACACGGCTCTGAGCCGAGAGATAACAGCCATCTGGCGCCAGAGAACCCCCACCCAGAACTGGACGTGACAAAGTGACTGCTCCCGGACCCCCCACCCAGCTTTGGGTACGGGAGATAATAACCATCTAGCACCCCGCGGCTTGACAGGGAGACCCCGGCCAATCCTGAGGGGACACATACCCTAGCAGCGCCAACTAAGCAGTTTAAAGAATGACAGCCCTTTGACCTAACCAATAATCTGTTCCCAGCCTTTTCCCGCTCTGTAGAGTTGCTGTTTGATTTTCCCACGGTATGTAGTGATTTGTTACAAGATACTATGATGTATGCTAAGTCCCTGCCTCCCCAAAAATAGAGTATAAAAAGTGCTGTGATCCTGAGCTCAGGACCTCTTAGCGTCACCGGCAACGAGTGCGTGGAGATCCCGGTTCGAACTCGCAATAAATGACCCTTGCTGTTTGGCTTTGACTCCAGACTCTGGTAGTTGCCTTTGGTTGGGGGGGGGGGTGTCTTGGAATCTGGGCATTACAAGAGAAATTTCATTCATTTGCATGACTTAGTAAGAAAGCCAAAATGATTTAGAGGAACACTTAAATCACAGAATTTTTTTAGTGAAATGGCCTCCCTGTGATAAATAGGCAAGAGCCGCTACATAAAGATGTGGCAGGTCTCTTGAAGAAAATGAAGAAATAATTTTTCGTTAACACGTTTGAAATGGCTGGTTGACTGATTCTGAGTCCTAAAAGCATTGCCCACTGGAAATTTGCTGATATACTAACTTGCTTACCAATTTTGTGATGTTCTGAGTAAAATTTAGAATTTTGGCCCATGTATTTCAACAGAAAGAACACTCGTGATCAGTAATATACGGATAAATGCATTTATACTATCACTTTAAATTTGCTTTAAATGCATCCCCTGCCTAACAAATTCTATGTTTAGGCTAAGACAAATAACTTCCTTAAATTTAGTAGGCAAGTACGTTATTTGCACACCCTTAAAAATAGAAATACAGCAGAATTCATGAGGGCTCAGATATTCGTGTGTAAGATGTCTTATTTTTATTTTGAAAAATCCATTTTTCTCTAATGGCTTGCTATTTATACCATAGGACAATTTCATCCCCTGGAATAATCCATATTTTCCCATCGACTGTCTAGGCGGGTGACCAAACTCCTATGGAAAAAATGCTTTTTACTGCTGGCCAACTTCACCCTGCAACAGTGATCACAGCTAAAACTCATATGGGGGAAACACGGCCAAATATTTCAAACTTCAGAGGACATCTGAAACTTATTGTTCAGTGCTTTCTTGGAACACCTTTATGAATACTTGATTTCACAGTTAGACACCCCACTCGCTGTGTCTGAACTGGAAACAAAGAACGATTGCCCAACACTCGATCTTGAAAGAGATTTTGAGTCTAATGGACTCAGCAAAATCGTCATGGAAGTGCCCAGAAAGTCATCTGGGGGGGTTTGTTTGTTTGTTTGTTTGCTCCCTCTGCAGCCAGCAAACTCAAAATATTCCTCATTACTATCCTCCTAAAATCGTTGTCATAATGCAATTATGTAAATGAGGACTTGCAATCACACTGAGTATTTGTTCTGGTTTTGAGGCAAATACTTATTAGATCAGAGCCGTTTAAAGAAAACAAGAACTCACCACCAACAGAATTCAGAGAACGTGAAAGAGCATGAGAAATTCCCATTGGAACTGTTCCCAACGTGTTGCATAAATAAAGGTAGGGTTTGTTGAAGCTTTCCTCCCACCCCCTTCATTTTCTGAGAAAGAAGCATGCTTAGATTGAGGGATGAAGCTTGCTTCTGCCAGTCACTACCACCTCTTCTGTCCTGAGATCTGGTGTGTGGCTTCCCCACCCCCCCCCCCGCCTTTTTTTATATCCACCAGCTTTCTCTAGCATTCTCCTGCTCCTCAAACAGCTCCACAAAGGATTTCCAGCAGAGAGCAGCTGGTGCCCCGTATTGGCTGCTTTCCCCAGACTGGGGGTGGGGGAAGGATTGGGGGGGCGGCTTTCACAGGAAATCAATGGCTGCTTATTTTCCCCCAGTCCTGTGGTTTTATGTGTGGACGAACACGGCCCCAACCATACCGATCCATTCTGCAGAGCTATTTCCATTCAGATGTGCCTCTTTACAAATAGCGGAAATTAGTGGAGGGCCGGTGTCAAACTGCTTGTCACATCTTGTTTTCAATCTGTTGAAATCAGGTTTATAGTGACCTATTCAGAAACCTCCCCTCCTTTTGAGATACACAATGCATTTCAGGAGTTCCGTCAGGCGATAAATGCAGAACTCCACATTGCTATTAAAAAATAATCAAAATGATTAGGCTTTTGAGGGTTTGGGGTTTTTTTGTTTTGTTTTGTTTTGTTTTTTGGAAGGAATGTCTTTGCATGGAATTTGTTGTTTTAATTGCACGACGTCATGTATTCTCGGGTATTCATCTCTCTAATGTGTAAAAGTATTCCTTGTTCATTTGTCAGTATCAGAACTGCAGAGCGTGAATGCGTTCTGGTGAGTTAGTTGCAATGAATGAATGAGGAACCAAGCACCCCGGACATGAATACAGTCAATGCCATGCCTTACACCAAGGGAGTATCCCCAAACCTCTGAACAAATGATCATTAACATGTATTGAATGCATACCGTGTGCCAAGACCACCACTAAATGCTAACGACTCATTTAATTCTCACAACAAACTTCTGAGGTGGTTGCTATTGTGAGCCCCATTTTATAGATGAGGTAATTGAGGTTTAAAGTGATTAAGTAAGTTGCTGGAAGTGTCACAGTTTGTTAGGGGCTGAGCCAGTGCCTCCAAACACAGAGCTTACCACGTATATCCCCTGTGCAATTCTGACTTCTTGCAAAATACAGTGTGTAGTGTGTCTGTGGGGCGGGGTGGGGGGGTGGCTTACAGGCGTATCCAGGAAACAAAGCAAAGCCCAGATAGGAGCCTGGTATTACAATGGACTATCATCTCTTAAGAGACGTGCAAAGTAAAACCTGATTAGCCTCTTAGATGTTGCAGTTTGGGGAAGGCCACAAAAAAAAAAAAAAAAAAAAAAAAAAAAAAGGGCAGGTTTTATAATATGGTGCTAACCTATGAGGGAAGAGGGGGCAGCTCAGGCTTCAAATAAGACAGAGAAATGAAGGCAACCCACTCTCCATAACAAGACCATGCAGAAGTACATTTCCTTAGCAACACCCCAGGTGTGATCAAGGGTACAGAGTCAAAGTGGTTCTGATAGAAAACTTGCTGGAATACTTCTCCAACAGTGCTCCTGGGAGGCTGCCTGAAGGACTAGGACCCACGAGCACACTGGTAGGGTGAGGCGCGCTAACTGTTCCGTACTCAGAGGCTTGCCTTCTCATCCCAATATAACAGGTCTCCTTTCTTTTTAATTAAAAACAGTTAAGGAATCCCTGTGCCAAAAATAAGTAGTCTTAAGGCAGAACATTAGCTCTCTAAAGGAGGGGTTTTGGGGGGGCAGGGGGAAGGGAGGCAAAGAAGATATTACAGACAAACCAGAAATCTCTTATTAGCTCCTCCCTTTTTCCTCTTGAGACAAACATCACCAACAACCATGCAAATAACTAGGACATGTTTTTATACTTTCCCTGAGCATGCATCCAGAAACGTTGCACAAATGTGTTTCATGCATTGTATAAAATTTACAAATACTCTAATACTGGACTTAAAATGTGCTTATACATAATTGTAGCACAATCTTCATAAAATGTACCTACTTAATGTTTTGGAAATCTAGGTTCAATGTTACAGATGTATTCTAGAACACCTACTATAACTGTTATAGAGGAAGATCCTACTTAATGAATCTATCATAATTTATTATTTTGTTTGCTGATGGATACTTGTATGGTTCCCAAGACTCCCTATTACAAATACCACAACAGAGCTCTCTCTCTACACACAGCTCCTTGTGCAAATGTAACGAAGCTTCTTTGGGGAATATCTTTGGAAATGAAATGCCAGGTCAAGAGGTATGTGTATGTTCAATTTCAGTGTATTTTGCCATACTGTCTCTCTAAGTAGCAGGAACAATGTATACAACTTCCAAGAGTTAAAAAAAAAGTGGTTTCTCAATGGCCTCTTCAACATGTATTACTACAACTTTAAAAAAAAAAAATGTGCCAACATGATATATGAAAAGATATTACCTTACAGTTTTCATTTTAATTTTTAGAATTATTCATGAGGTTAAAAATATTTTACCATCATTACAGTCACCCCGCTTTTAAATCTTTGCCCATTTTTGTAAATTAAGTTGCAAGGTTTTTTTTTTTTACTCATTTGCAGAAATTCTTGTTGTTAATTTATTGTCATTTATATCCACAGCAAATACATTCTCTGAATCAGTTCTTTTTCTCTTTTTAACATGCCTCTGCAAATTTCAAATTAAAATGTAGTCTATTTCATCAATTGTTTCCTTTTCAATATATGTTTTGTTTCTACATCTCATCTAAGAAATTCTTGTGCCCCTGATGAAAATCTCCTTCCCGACACTCAGTACTTCTGTCATTTTTCTGCATTATTACTATATTTGTACTTTACTAAGGTGAATGGTAAGAAAAAAGGTAATTCTGAGTAATCTGTAATTATGCAATTATTTTTCCATGGTGGCAAAGCTGAGCACCCAAATGCTGCATCATTATTTCCTATGAGTGTGAGCTCATGATCTTTCTCTCTGGGGTTCAGACAGCAACAACCACAGTTCTAGTAAAATAGCAAAGTGGTAGCAAATAATGTGAGTTCTACCACCAGTCAGTTCTACCGTTGACAAGCTACTTAAACCACTGAGTATTTGTAAATACCGTTGACAAGCTATTTAAGCGCCTTAAAAGTCTTCATTGCACCTTGTCCCGACTAAAGAGTATGCCAGAGGAACAAATAAATGTCTTGAAAAATTCTAGGCCAAAAGCAAGTTAATAAGGTAATTATTTATTTGATTAATCAATACCTTTTATTAGTCATTTTTATATCACAATAAATTGTAAGTGATAACTGCCATATATGTACTTGTATTTATGTAAAGTTTAGTGAGTTTCTCCATTGTCTCCACCTCCCATGTAGAAAGATTATGTACCATTATGTACCATATATATATATATATGGTATATATAACTGTTATATTTAAAAGCCTGCTTACCATTCTAACCATTAACATTTATTTATATACAGTCTATTTTGGCTTTCTGACTTCCCACTCCCTCTCCCCTACTGAATGCCATCAAAATTTCTTCTATTTTCTCTCTTTAGCTGCTCACACAGATACCAACCAAAAATCAATCTATTTGACTTACACTTTTTTAAAATTACTCCCAGCAACAACATATTAAAAACTCATTTTCTCTGCCCAACTGTGAATTTTTCAATGCATATAATTGGGTGAAGTTCCATTTGCCTAGATTTTTATTATTCATTCTCTTACAGAGGATACTAAAGTATCTAAAAGAAGAATATTCAGAACAAAACAAACACCCTATCAAAAGGAACCACTTGGTTTATTTGCCAAGATTCCGCAGGTATATCCCAAAGGCAGCTTCCCCAAATGCTATGGGATAGTCTTGACTGAAGTAATAGAATACACCAGATAAAACCTGTTATGTTATAAATCTCCTAACTCTGATTATTGTGACAGTTTTATTGTTAAAATCTATTCCCAGAAGTTTCATTTGTCAATGCCCATCTCTCCCCGAATAAAGAAAACATTTGCTTGTAGGGAGTTTTGAGAGAAATCATTCCCTTTCCTCTTGCAAAAGTGGAAATATTTTATGTGCCACATGTTTTCATGGAACTCTGTGTGCAGAGACCAAGGAAATATACAACAAAGACCAGACATATGAAATCCTTTCTAAAAAGCCAATTAAGTTGCTCACTGAGTTAAGCAATTGACATATCCCGCATTGCTTTCAAGACCCATTAGTGACTTAACAAGATCATTTGCCAGAGGGCACAAAAAGGACCTCATCTGTTTGATCTGTCCTTATCACATCAACAACTATGATAACTGGCAAATGGCAGGATTTGCCAAATGAGAAGGTACTGAAGGCTGGACATCACCTGAACTGTAGGCAAAGAAAGGCATGATAGTTCCAGAGGTGAAGAACCAGGTATGATCAAGATAGCCTAGTGGAAGAAGAGACAACCACAATACTCAGTTCTAGTAAAAATGATTTAGATCTAGAATCCCCTTTTCATCCCAATATGTAATCCAGTATGAGGAAGTAAAACATTACTAGACATAAAAGGACTCAAAAAACTTACCACCCAAAAACCCTTTCTAAAACAATTTCATAAAAATATTTTCGCAGCAAGATGAAAAAGGAAAGAGGGAGACGTGCCCTGAGTTCAGAAAGTAAAATAGAAATTCTCAGAAATAAAGAGAAAAGTAATCTCAGGGCATGAGCTGTGCACCACACCAGCAAATAATATCTCAATTTAGAATAGAAAGCCACAGATTATCTAGAATAGTAGCTTAAGAAGCCAGCGTCTCCTTTAATTTATGTAAGTATCATCTTTTATTAATGGGAACAAGTCTATGGCAAAGGATTAAGTATTTATCACTTTAAATTACTTACACTACTTGATTTTATAACTAATAAAATTTATGTAATCACAATAGGATGTTGGTTCTTGGCTTCAATATTAGACTCACACTACAGGCAAAGCTTAGAACACTAGTTCTTGTGTGTTTGTGTATATCACAAGCGTGGATTATCTAAAATAATAACATGGTGCATCAAGTTTGCAAGATACTGAAGAGAAGTAGGGGGTCATGAAGGGACATACATTTTCTCCTCAAACATAGGAGTAATTAAGAGGGTATCTTGAGTAAATAAATTATTACATCAGAATATTTTATTACTTCATAATGACAGCATTTTTCCATGAATCTGAAGCACCATGTGCAAGGGGTATAAAGAGAGAACAGAATGAATAATTTTTACAGTTTTCATTTTAATGAAAATGAGAGCCTGTTACTACTATATGAATTTGATAAATCAGAAGGTATATGTACAAGGTGACCATTTATAATCATGGAGGAAGCTAGCTTCACCAGAGCTATTACAAACAAAGGACAATGTTAAAGAAAAGGAGAAAGATACCACAGGATTGATTTAATATTATCGCAGTTCATACTATCTAAGTTTTTAATCATCCCTTATACTCCTACTTTTACAATTAATGATATGGAGAAAAAAAGAATATTTTTATGTTTTGAGAAACTTTGGTCTATACATTCGATCTGTACATTTCTTAGCTTTGCTGTGTCTGCTCTGCCTACCATCACCACTAGCCAGAGGTGGTTCCTGAGCATTTGAAATGTGGCTCATTTAACTGAGAAAGTGAATTTTTTTTTAAAGATTTATCTAGTTATTTATTTGAGAGAGAGAACATGAGCGGGAAGGGGAGAGGGAGAGGGAGAGAGACTCTTGAACAGACTCCATGTTCCATGTGGTGTCCAATGCGGGGCTCGATCTTACAACCCAGAGATGGCCACCTGAGCCGAAACCAAGAGTCGGATGCTTAATGGATGGTACCACCCAGGTGCACCTGTGAAGTGCATTTTTAATTCATTACTCTTAATTTAAATTTAAATAGCTACATGTGTCTTCTGTGTACCATATGGTTCAGGGCAGCTCTAGATAAATAGTTCCTAACCTTTTACCATCCAACCTTTAATGATTATTTTCCTTCCGGAGACCCCCCCAACACTTTAAAGGATGCTGGCCACCACATTTCAGGAATAACCTATTTGTTTGCCACTCTTAATCATAAACATGGAACTGCTAATTGGAGATGTGCTGGCCCTAAAACTCTGTTACACTCCCCAAGACTAACCAAAACCAAAACACTTGATATCTTGGGGAGCTGGAATTTATTCCTAATGGGTACACAATTTTTTGTTGTTGTTGTTGTTGTTTTTGCTGTTGTTGTTGTTGTTTTAGAAATAGTAAAGTTATTCACAAGTCCTCTGCTAGGGCTACAAGAGCCCCAGAGGATCTGACAATTTCTGTTGGATCTTAATGTTCTTCTAAAATCCTATCAATCTGTCCCTTCTGGGTCCCCGATGGAGTTGTGAAGGATGGTGAATCAATACTGGGCCTCCGTTATCCTCTTTCCAGCTGTAAAATCCTCTGTTTCTCCTTGGAGAGCTCTGCTGTTCTTGGACCCATGTCCCAGAAATCAATGCCATCCTCTAACGCCCCGGGACCTGAGCTGCCTTGAGGCATGCTGGTCAATTGCAGGTCCTAGCCGCTGCTGACAGCAAGCAGCTAAGACACTTAAGGCACCTCCTACCCCAGTGCCCAATCTGACCCAAGAACCATACCTCGTGCCCAATTCCACTGTGAAGGGGAAAATCTGCTATTCTCTTTTCCCTTGGAAGAAGGCAGGTGGGGAGCATACTTTGGAGCCAAGTTCTGATGCTTTTCCATCTTCATTCTGCTCCATTATCCAGTCGTTGAGAGGTCACTCCCTGAAGCCAATAAGTAGAATGCAGAGGAAATGAGAATAATCCACTCAGTCACATGGGGGGAGCCTGGCTTCAGCAAGCCGAGGATTCAAGGGCTAGAATTCAACCTCTGGCAGCGGATGGTTAGTATTATTAAATGTCACTCTATAGCGCAAGAGTGAAGGGCACTGTTCACTGTTTCAGTGCTAAAGCGCTTATGGGGGCAGGAGTTGGAGAATCGCTCCTTTTTCAAGCAAGGTCTATGCAAGGAACACCATCTAAAAGCAGGTTCGCGTTGAGGAGGATGGGCCGCTCGAACCTCGTGAGCGGCGGAAGGAGCTTGCAGTTGGGGCACGACCGTGTACCTGCTCGTCTCTAGAGTTATTAGTGAAAACCACTGCTTTTTTCTTGAAAAAAAAACATAGTCATTATGCTGTGCTTTGGGATTGCAAACAATGCATCTGTTGTCAAGTCTGCTAAGGAGATATAAAAGCAGCCCGACCCGGGACACTGATAAATGACACATCCCGTCCTTGCCTGTCACCAGTGTGCAGAGCTGAGATCTTATCAGCCTATTCTTGAGGGTCAGATCTAACAACATCTTCATTCATTGCTCTGAAGGAAGAACAGCGAACAATAATTTACACTTACGAACAGTGATCTGGCACTGAAATGCCGAGCCTTATGAGAAATGTTGGGGGGGGCGGCATTATCATCTCTCAATTATGACATTTGTGCTATTTTATTGTAATTTTATAGTTATTCTTTCCTTATATCCTTATCACAACATTACAGTAGCAGGTGTTTAAAAACAGAAATCCTGCCTTCTGATTTTTATGTGCCTAGCCCAAGTTCAGTCTACAGGAACTGAGTAAACTCTTACAAATCTGTTTCAATATTTGTTACAAGAACAAGTGAATGACAAAGCTATGACCCTTGTCATCAAAATGCTTGAGAACAAGCCAGAGACACAATTGTGTTCTTTCTTTTATTTCTCACTAATCTGAAAAATGACAATGTCACTACTTTTTATCTACTGGGGTTTTTTTTTTTTGTATTGTTTTTTTTTTTTCCTGATTCAAACATCAAATTATAAAATGGATAACAATAAAGAGTATGCTTCTCATCACTAGGCCATCTACCCATGATGTACCACCACGACACAGACTTTTCTTCCCTTAAAAATTCTTCTGTTGTTTCTATATTCAAATACATACCAAAGAGAAAAAACACACACACACACACACACATAGTTCTCTTCTTCCCCTTTCTTACTGAAAGGAAGCATAGACTCTGTACCATTCTGCAATTTTTTTCTTTTAACAGTTTTTTTATAATTTTTAATTTTTTTAATAAACATATATTTTTTATCCCCAGGGGTACAGGTCTGTGAATCGCCAGGTTTACACACTTCACAGCACTCACCATAGCACATACCCTCCCCAATGTCCATAATCCCACCCACTTTTCCCAACCCCCCTCCCCCAGCAACCCTCAGTTTGTTTTGTGAGATTAAGAGTCACTTATGGTTTGTCTCCCTCCCAATCCCATCTTGTTTCATTTATTCTTCACAGTTTTTTTCAGACAACTTTTTATATAATACATAAGTCGTTTCTGAAGTTCCTTCTGACCACTTAGTATTCTCTTCCCTATGCACGTATATCAGTGATTTAACCACTGCTTACCAATGAACACTTGAGACATTTTCAACATTTTCCTATTGCAAACCAGATAATTAATAATCCAGACTAGATGTCATTTTGTACATATGCAGGTATAAATGTGCGATAATTCCCCAGGTAACTAAATAGGAAATATAAAGCACCGAAAAAGGCCTTATATTTCTATACAGTGAACATCAATGACTGAATACAGTGGCAACTGTCTCATCACCTGGGAAATGAAACGCAATTAATAATTTGGGAATAAAAAAAAATGAAAGTTTGGTGAGATCTAAATATTTTTAAAAGTAAAACTCTTACAAATACTAAATATATGAATTATAATGAACATGGCACAATATAATTACTGATTACACATAAGTAATCAAAATAGCAAAATACGAAGGTAAAAATGGCGCTGGGGAGGTAGTTTTGGGTTCTAATATTTACATTTACAAATCAAGGCATCAATCACAATTGTCTAAAGTTTAAGCATAAATTTTAAGAAGCTGAGGACTCTAATTTCATTGTGAGTTTCCTAAATCTCTTTCTTTAGATTGGAATCATCTTTCAGAAAATCCTATCCTGTGGTAAATATTTTTTTGAAATATAGTAGTTCTTTGAGTGCCCCCCTTTTTTTTTTCATTGTTAAAAATAAAAAACTATGTGGGGCACCTGGGTGGTTCAGTCAGTTAAGCCTCTGCTTTCAGCTCAGGTCATGATCTCAGGGTCCTGGGATGGAGCCCCACATGAGGCTCCCTGCTCAGCGAGGTGTCTCCTTCTCCTCTGCCACTCCCCCCCGAACCACAAACCACTTATGATTTCTCTAATTTAAAATCTGTAAAAATAATATGATAAGCTATACAGTTGGTTTATTATAAATTAGACCTAAATATTAGAATTTAATATCATCAATTTATAATTTGGTATCAGAAAAGCAAACAACTTTTCTACATACCTACTCATCTTTCTATTTATATTATGCACATACCCCGCAAAACCCGATGCCTGGTATCGAAGTTCTCCTAACATAAATAGTGGTTAGTTACGAGTGTTGGCATGTGCTTGTTTTATTCCCTTATCTGCTTTTTTTTCTTCTTTACTTTCCATGTACTCTCTGGGTTGCTTGAATTCTGTCTAAAAGGCAAGGATTTTTTTAATGTAATTTTTAAAATAAAATGTATTAAATGTATGCCTTAGGTAATACAAGGGAAATATATGCACTATAGCCTTCTCAATAATTATAGTAGTAACAAATGAATAACCCACTAGGGAATTATTAAGTAAATAAAGCATTATTAAGCAAACTGAACACTGTACAAAAGTTACATGATAATTTTGAGGCTCATGGGTCAGCAAGGAACAATGTACATTATATGATGTTAAGTGGAAAAAGAAATCAGAATACATACAGGTGTATTATGAATGCAGCCACTTAAAGTATATCAGTAGGTAATATAAATGAGTTAGAAGTTATTTGGAGCTTGGGTAGTGGTGAAATGAGTGGCTATTCTCTTCTATCTAATGTTTTTGTAATTTTGCTGGTCGTGTGTTGGGGTTTTTTTATTTTTATTGTTTTACAATAAAAATGTGCTTATATTACTATTAAAATGCCTGAACTAAACTACCATCACTTACAGCTTTCACAGAATTAATAAGATGATTTTTTAAAAAATATTTTATTTATTTGACAGTGATCACAAGTAGGCAGACAGGCAGGCAGAGAAGAGGAAGCAGGCTCCCCGCAGAGCAGAAAGCTGGATGCAGGACTCGATCCCAGGACCCTGGGACCATGACCTGAGCCAAAGGCAGAGGCTTTAACCCACTGAGCCATCCAGGCTCCCCAATAAGATGAATTTATGTAACTACTTCTAGTAGAACAGTTCTGACATGAATGAACCCAAGAAGCTCCTCTGGAATTTTTTGAGTAAATCAAGCATTTGCTCCAAGAATCTACTAGCAAATTCTTTTTTTTTTTTTTTTAAGGTTTTATTTATTTATTTGACAGACAGAGATCACAAGCAGGCAGAAAGGTAGGCAGAGAGAGAGGAGGAATCAGGCTCCCTGCTGAGCAGAGAGCCCGATGCAGGGCTCGATCCCAGGACCCTGAGATCATGACCTGAGCCAAAGGAGGAGGCTTAATCCACTGAGCCACGCAGGCGCCCCGCTAATTCCTTATTTTTATTTTTTAATTCAATTTATGAACCTATCATCTTAGAGAGTGAGGGCACATTAAAAATCCTTCCCCACGTTTCTCTCTAAACCTCCTATGGGCAACATGGGTAATGTGACAGATCTGGAATGGCTTCTAAGTTTAGCCTTTTTATTCGTAAGACCTTGATATTTGAGCATGTGGTTAATTCAAATGGATCCTTCATTAAAATCCTGAAAAAACAAAGCTGACTTTAAACGGCTGTGTATTTCACAGATTATAGTCAATAGGAAGGGGAGATGGAAATCTAAGCATTTCTATCACCCACATGATCCTTGGACGGCCCACAGGCTGCAGAGGAGGTCATTATCTCCTCCACTTTGAATCTTGAATTCTGTCCTGTTAAAGTTGAATAGGACCTATTATTTCCCATAAGACAGTGAAGCTGTTCGCTACCTGGGATACTTGCGCTTTTTTGTTTGTTTGTTTGTTTCATCTCTCCTGTGTGGGCTTCTTCCACAAGCAAAAACAATTCTTCCAATGGTGCTATGTGAACAATGGAAGTTACTGACTTTGTGCTTCCTTTGCTGGTTACTATAGAATGAAAGGTTGCTGACACATTGAACTCTGCCCTCTGTCGACCCCACAGGAAATGTATAGACACTTGTCATAATATTTCAGGCTTTCTGGTGAGCAGCTGGATACCCGGAAGGAATCTCAGCTTAGAACTTGTTAGCTCTGAGATAGAAATGGGACTGAGAATAAGTGCTATGCACCCATTATACTTACCTGTAGAAGGACAAAAAGGAGCGAACCGAGAGACTCCTAAAAGTGTTATCGACGTGACCACATCTGTGTGGGTGTCCCCCAGGGGCTCTGTTATTCCAGAACCCTGGCAGAAGTGAGAAACAGAACGGCATTTGATGTTTTCCTTTCGTGGACTGCCCTCAGGCTCTATTCCTATAGAATTTAGCAAATGAAAAATAGGATTTTTCAACAAGCCCTTTGTGTACCGCTCTCCTGGCTCACAAAGACAGCATTGATAAGTCATACCCGCACAGGGAAAGGAAGGGGGGAAGGAAAGCAAGGAGTGGGTATGAAATCTTACACTCCGTACTGAAAAGAAAACTTCTCAGTGTTTGTTCTGTTTAAGCCACTGTCAGAGTTTTAAAAATTAGGAAGCACACGGGTGGTAGGTACCAACTTTTCCCATCAAGGAATTTGACTGCCGTCTTCCCACATCACAAAGAGCAGCTTTTTTCTGAAAGCCTTTTTCACAAAAGGAAGCAGAGGCATGCATGAGGGAGGAATCTGAAATGATTTTACAGAACGCGGAAAAGGATGCTTGCGGTAAGGCACATTTTTATGATTATTAACAGGAAGATTTAAACAGGAAGCCCTGGCTTTTTGCTTGCCCACTACTGAGAAGCCAAGCCTGCCCGGACTTATGAACTGCAGAACTATAAGGTCATAAATGGCTATTGTTCTAAGCTGTTAAGTTGGGGATGATTACACAGCACTAGCAAACAATGAGCCACACATGATATTTTTTTCTCCTTCTAGAAGCATCTTAAGGGGAGAAATTGAGGCATTCACAGCTTCATACTTAGCACCTAGCAGAGTGCTTGCTTTACAGAGTTAGATGCTCAGTAAAAAACTTGCTGAATAGGGCGCCTGGATGGTCAGGGAGTTAAGCATCAGCCTTCGGCTCAGGTCATGATCCCAGGGTCCCAGGATCAAGTCCCTCATCAGGCTCTCTGCTCAATTGGGAACCTGCTTCTCCTTCTACCTGTTGCTCTCCCTGCTTGTGCTCTTTCTCTGACCAACAAACAAAATCTTTTGCTGAATGAATGAGCAAAGCAAAGATGTTCCTGAACGTCACCAAGTAATTCTGTCATTACTTTTAGAAACAAAAAAGAACATGTGCACAAAAGACCATGGCTTGAGTGTCCAAATCCTCAAGGTAGGTTTTAAAAGACAGCTTGGTCTTCTAATGGAAAGCCCTGTTGGACCAGAACCAGAGTAAGAGGAAACCTTAATAATCAGGATTCACATACATACACGACTTGCATTCCACTTTTAGCAGAAGGAGAGAGACATAAAGACTTATCTGGTTTCAATCAATCAGAGAAGTCAACCAAAACCATCACCACCTCATGAGTAAGCCAGGCAGCGAAGCGCGGGAGTGGAAAATCATTCAAGCCAGAGGGAGAAACTTGGTTTCTACTCCAAGCTCTGCCATCAGTGAAGTATGAAAATTCAGGTCAATTTTTATTGTCTGATGATGTTCATGTTTAAAAAAAAAAAGTGACGGAGCTCACAAGCATTTTTTGCAATTCAAGCAGCACATCTCTAGCCTAGAACCTGTTGCCGTCAGCATCACTGCTACCCCGGCTATGGGGGCTGGCTGACTGTTTCCATGTGGCCAAGGCCACGAGCTTAGAAGTTCTTTGTTTTCAAACTGTGATCCTTCTACCTACCACCAGATGGGCCGCTCTTTGAAGTTTACTAAAAATGCATAATCCTAGGCACCAACACGGAACTCCTGAATCCAAATCTAAAATGTTCACAAGATCTCCAGGTTACTCTGCACACAGTGCAGTTTGAAAAGTGATCATCTATTTCTCTGGGGGGTCTTCTCCTTTTATTCTATTACACCCACCCCAGTTCCATTCATTTACTTGAATGGCCCAAGTAGACGCTTAGTTTTGGTAATGCCCTAAAGGAGGCTTTGAAGTTAATCAGACCTCCTATGGGAAATGTGTTGACACTGATACACTGTGTCATTAACATTTTCTGTAGCCTCGGTGAACCCCGTATTCTTGTCCAGAAAATGGGGATAGCAACAATCTCCTAGTACAGATAACGTGGTGATTCAAGGAAACGATTAGCAGAGAGAACTGGCCACAGAATCTGACATATAGAATGTTCTCAAAAGTAAATGACTACCACCGTCACCACCACCATCTTCATGACTATCACCCACTGATGGCCAGAGTCACTATCATGAAATATGTAACAGGTTCCTTATCATCCAATGAATTCTGATTACAGGCATCCAGAATATTCCTAGCACAGTCTAGAGCATATCGAGTTGTGTTATCATTTGGATTCACACTGAGAAATTACTTGAATATAAGCCTTTTCTTATCCTCAGGGACACTATAGAGATTTCTAAGTGAGGTATGTGACAGCATCTTCTAATAGAACCCAGTTGTTGGAGGATGTATTTAGGAACAAATCAAATGGCTCTTTGTTAAGGACAAGGCGGCAAGTTTGGAAAAAGTGACATCTCAGCTAGATTCATATGGAAAATAGCTTTTGGTCATAAAGACAGAATTCCAAATTGAAAGAAGCCCCAGCAAATTAGTCACTGAAGAAAAATTCCTCTAGGAAGAAGGATTTCAGCCAGCAATTCTGGAAAAGAAAATGACAATAAGGTTCTTGATATACAATGTGATATCATTAGCTACACTTAGCTCATACACTGTCGATCACTTCAGTGAAATCGTACACAATAACTCTGCCTCCTGATGGATAGAAATGAAAAACAGATACACACATTCAAATAATTCCTTCAATTCTCTATGTGGATGCAGCTTTGCAGGAAAGAGTTTGCTCATGAGAATTCGAAGGCAAATGAGCTGTCTAAAGCAGGTATCTGTATCTCAGGTTTCGGAACAGGATGGAGTTGACAATCTTTAAGTCCGACACTAACGTCCATGAAAGTCCATATTAATTAAATGTCATTTTGAAATCAATCATGATCAATGCCCTAAATCCATTTTTCTCACATGACACACCATCAGCTCATCGAGCCAAGAACGAGGAACCCATCTGCTACTGTCATTTGCAATCCCAACCAATCGTGAGCCAGCTATGAGCAGCTCATAAATACTTCACGCCACCGACAAACACAGGAGTCTCTGGGCTGGGAGTGGAGTAAGT